>NC_133328.1:105408886-105590602 GCF_042186555.1 Aquarana catesbeiana
TGCCCCAAAGCACATGGCCTCCCATTTCTCCCAGCGTATCGCTCCTAGCACATCACATCATCCCCAGCACATCATCCCCAGCACATCACCCCCAGCACATCTCCCCCAGCACATCATCCCCAGCACATCACCCCCAGCACATCACCCCCAGCACATCTCCCCCCAGCACAGCACATCTCCCCCAGCACAGCACATCACCCCCAGCACAGCACATCTCACCCAGCACATCTCCCCCAGCACATCACCCCCAGCACAGCACATCTCACCCAGCACATCTCCCCCAGCACATCACCCCCAGCACAGCACATCTCACCCAGCACATCTCCCCCAGCACATCACCCCCAGCACAGCACATCTCCCCCAGAAGAGCACATCACCCCAAGCACATAACATCTCCTCCAGCACATCACATCTCCCCTAGTACAGCACATCACCCCCAGCACATCACTCCCAGCACAGTACATCTCCCCCCAGCACAGCACATCTCCCCCCAGCACATCACCCCCAGCACAGCACAACTCCCCCAGCACAGCACAACTCCCCCAGCACAGCACATCTCCCCCAGCACAGCACATCTCCCCCAGCACATAACATCTCCTCCAGCACATCACATCTCCCCCAGCACAGCACATCACCCCCAGCACAGCACATCACCTCCAGCACAGCACATCACCCCCAGCACATCTCCACCAGAACATCTCCACCAGCATATCTCCCACAGCACAGCACATCTCCCCCAGCACATCTCCCCCAGCACATCACCCCAGCACATCACCCCCAGCACATCACCCCCAGCACATCACCCCCAGCACATCTCCCCCAGAACAGCACATCTCCCCCAGCAGAGCACATCTCCCCCAGCACAGCACATCACCCCCAGCACAGCACATCACCCTCAGCACAGAACATCACCCTCAGCACAGAACATCACCCCCAGTACATCACCCCCAGCACAGTACATCTCCCCCAGCACATCTCCCCCAGCAGAGCACATCTCCCCCAGCACACCACCCCCAGCACAGCACATCTCCCCCAGCACAGCACATCTCCCCCAGCACAGCACATCTCCCCCAGCAGAGCACACATCTCCCCCAGCACATCACCCCCAGCACATCACCCACAGCACATGTCCCCCAGCACATCTCCCCCAGCACAGCACATCTCCCCCAGCACAGCACATCACCCCCAGCACATCACCCACAGCACATGTCCCCCAGCACATCACCCCCAGCACAGCACATCTCCCCCAGCACAGCACATCTCCCCCAGCACATCACCCCCTAGCATAGCACATCTCCCCCAGCACATCTCCCCCAGCACATCACCCCCAGCACAGCACATCTCCCCCAGCACAGCACATCACCCCCAGCACAGCACATCACCCCCAGTACATCTCCCCCAGCACAGCACATCACCCCTAGCACATCACCCCCAGCACATCTCCCCCAGCACAGCACATCTCCCCCAGCACAGCACATCTCCCCCAGCACATCACCCCCAGCACAGCACATCTCCCCCCAGCACAGCACATCACCCCCAGCACATTACCCCCAGCAGAGCACATCTCCCCCAGCAGAGCACATCACCCCCCAGCACATCACTCCTAGCAGAGCACATCTCCCCCAGCACAGCACATCTCCCCCAGCACAGCACATCTCCCCCAGCACAGCACAACACCCCCAGCACAGCACAACAGCCCCAGCACAGCACATCACCCCCAGCACAGCACATCACCCCCAGCACAGCACATCACCCCCAGCACATCTCCCCCCCCCCCACATCACCCTCAGCACATTTCCCCCAGCACAGCACATCTCCCCCAGCACAGCACATCTCCCCCAGCACATCACCCCCAGCTGGTACATATCCCCCAGCACAGCACATCTCCCCCAGCACATCACATCTCCCCTAGCACAGCACATCTTCCCCAGCACAGCGCATCTCCCCAGCACATCTCCCCCAGCACATCTCCCCCAGCTGGTACATCTCCCCCAGCACAGCACATCTCCCCCAGCACATCACATCTCCCCCAGCACATCACATCTCCCCCAGCACATCACATCTCCCCCAGAACAGCACATCTCCCCCAGCACATCTCCCCCAGCAGAGCACTTCTCCACCAGCACATGACGCACAGCACATCTCCCCCAGCACATCACCCCCAGTACATCTCCCCCAGCACATCACCCCCAGCACAGCACATCACCCCCAGCACAGCACATCTCCCCCAGCACATCTCCCCCAGCAGAGCACTTCTCCACCAGCACATCACGCACAGCACATCTCCCCCAACACATCACCCCCAGCACAGCACATCTCCCCCAACACATCACCCCCAGCACAGCACATCACCCCCAGTACATCTCCCCCAGCAAATCACCCCCAGCACAGCACATCACCCCCAGCACAGCACATCACCCCCAGCACAGCACATCACCCCCAGCACATCTCCCCCAGCAGAGCACATTTACCCCAGCAGAGCACATTTACCCCAGCAGAGCACATCTCCCCCAGCACATCTCCCCCAGCACATCTCCCCCAGCACATCTCCCCCAGCACATCTCCCCCAGCACAGCACATCTCCCCCCGCACATCACATCTCCCCCAGCACATTGCATCTCCCCCAGCACATCGCATCTCCCCCAGCACAGCACATCTCCCCCAGCAGAGCACATCTCCCCCAGCACATCTCCCCCAGCAGAGCACATCTCTCCCAGCAGAGCACATCTCCCCCAGCACATCTCCCCAGCATATCACCCCCAGCACAGCACTTACCGCTCTCAAGTAGCTGCTTGCTGCACTAACATCCACTAGAAAGGCGATGTACTCTGCTGACGATGTTGCTGCTATGGCTGCTATGGACGCTATAGTCGCTATAGTAACACTGGCAAAAAAAAATCCACGTTGCCCTTATTAAAATGGCGCCGGCCGCCACCGTCTTACATCGCGTCATTTCCGTTTTGGAAATAAAGCGATACTACGGCCCAGCGGCCTGTTGCCTCCTGGGATTGATAAAAAAACATCTCCCAGGATGCATAGCGGACAGGGGCAGCCGCGGCCACAACCAGGAAGTGGGGAACAAGATTAACAAGAAACGGTGAGTTAAAAAAAAAAATAATGCCAAATGTGATTAAAGGGACAAATGAGCTTTGGATACAGAGGACATGAAAAAGAGGGTGGAACTCCACTTTAATGATCAAGCATTGGCGTGGGGAAAAAAAGCCGAGGCGACCTGAGCCTGTCGTCATGCCGTACTGGCACAGGTACTCATTGACGACCCTCTGCTGCATGTATAGCAGCTGCAGTATTCCCAAAGTTGAGTTCCACCTGGTGGGCATGTCACAAATCAGGCGGTTTACGGGCAGGTGGAATTCTCGCTGAATTTCAGCCAACCGAGCACTGGCTGTGTATGACCGTCTGAAATGGCTACAGACTTATCTGGCCTGCTTTAGTACATCTTGCAACCCTGGGTATGTACTTAGGAAATGCTGCACCACCAAATTGAGGACATGTGCTAGGCATGGCACATGTGTCAACTTTCCCTGTCTAAGGGCGGACAGGAGGTTTGAGCCATTATCAGACACCACCATTCCTGGCTCCAGCTGGCATGGTGTGAACCACCTCTGGGCCTGTCCCTGCAGAGCTGCAAAAATCTCTGCTCCGGTGTGGTTCCTGTCCCCTAAAAACACCAGCTGAAGCACTGCATGGCACCTTTTAGCCTGACTCTGGGAATAGCCCTTTAAACGCTTATGCACCGTACACACGATCGGAAATGCCGCCAGCAAAAGACCGATGAGAGATTTTTGTCCGAAAATGCGACCGTGTGTATGACCCATCGGTCTTTTGCTGGCAGAATTCCAACCAGCAAAAGACTGAGAGTATGTTCTCAATTTTTCGGTCGGGAAAAGTTCCTATCGGAAAATGCAAACGTCTGTATGCAATTCCGACGCGCAAAAAAATCACGCATGTTCAGAATCAAGTACGGTATGGTTAAACTGCCGTTTGAAATGAAGATGGCACATTCGTCACTCTGAAATGTTTTAAATAGTTTAATGCAGCGCATTCTCTTCTTCTTTATAATGCTAGAAGAATGAAGTTGTTTTGCTGCTCATATTGACACAGAGTTCTCACAAACTGATTTCTTTATTATTGCTCGTGATCTCATAATCTCATAATAATGTTTTTTTTTATAGTCATTTTTATTTAATTTTTTTAATCAAGATCTCCTGTTGTTTCTTTTTATTTTAAATTATTTTATTGTGGTCTCAATATTTTTTTTTATTTTGTATGTCACGTTTCCACAACAGCATTATTATCTGTATTTGTAAACCTCAAGGAGGTTGCTTGGTGTCCCTTGTTAATTAGACATTGTATTTTTGAAATGTACCTGCCTACTCACAAACAAACTGTCCTATTTGAAGAAAAACACATAAGCAAGTATTTTCATATAAAAAAATTTCCATTTATTCTGGCTCATAATAACAAGATAAAGAGGGAAGGCAATGCTGGAGAAACAGCTGGAATTTGCGAAGCCTTTGGCCCCCAGGGCAGACATCAACTCTGTGGCAAAAAAAATTGGTAGCTTGAGAAGTCCATATATAAGGGAGCACAATCTGGTCCAGGATTCCCAGAGATCAGGAACAGCAGCAGATGACATGTATGTTCCCAGGCTGTGGTACTACAACAGTCTGCGTCTTCTGTCAGACCAGACTGAACACAGGCAATCACTTTCTTCTCTTCCCTGCAGTCTTCCCTGCAGGCTGTAGCTCTGGAGGTGGACTTGTGGCAGGAGGAGGAGGATGAGCGAGCGTTTATAAGTGGACATCATCAGTCATTTGCCCCCTCAACCCCTTGTGAATGGCCTAAAAAAAATCTTTTCACAGTTGAGGCGTTGGCCCGCTTCCATTTTGTGCAAATTTGAGGCTAGATAGTAGCCATAGGCCTCTCCAGTGTCGAGGGGGGCTTTCAGGGCCTCATTAGCCTCCTTAATGAGGACAAGTGCTGCCTCCTCCACATTCCTCCCCTTCCTGGGCCTTTTGGTTGGAAGGTGGAGGGGAGGGACCTGGGATTGGGTGAGGATGGGCCCTGCCACCTCCTGGCTGACACTAACCCCCACTTCCTGGCTGACAGTTCCCCCCGCCTCCTCCTGTGTGCCACATTCCAGAGCCTCGTTCTGGCTGAGGTCTTCCTGTGTATGAAAAAGGGACATAGTTTTAGTTTTTGGTTCATCAATCACACACAATTTTCAGCTCATGACTGTTGCAAAATGAATGTTAATAAATAGAAAAGACTATCATTCTGAGCCCAGCATTTTTCATTCTTGTCCCAATCATTTTTGGCCCCTACTATCTATTGATATATAAAACACTTTTTGGTAAATCATTTGTTAGCAATAATAACATCTAGTTAACAACACTAATTTACAAAAAAAAAATGTTTAAAAATAATATACTTGGCTCCAGCTGGGCTCCTCAATTTCTTCCTGGATGGGAGGCCCAGGTTGGTCCTCGGAAGCTTCAGCTGGGGTTGAGGGAAGGGTGGATGGAAGGGGGGCCAGAAGAGTCAAAAGTGATTCCCTGGCTTCCATCTGGTCTTCCAGAAACCGCATCTTGTTGTGGTACCACAGACTGGGTACATACACATCTTCTGCTGCTGCTCCTGATCTAATGGACTTATGGACTTTCTGAAGCTCCTTCCTATATGTGCTTCTCAAGCTACCAATTTTCCTCTCCACAAAGTCGATGTCTGCATTGGGGACCTGCGTCTTCACAAGTTCCAGCAGTTTCTCCAGCGATGCCATCCTAGCTGGTTTATTTCTCTATAAGGGGTTTTTCACCTCCCCCAAATTGCGCTCTTCCCTGTATTTGTCAATGAACTGGCCCATAAATTCAGGGTCTTTAAATTGTTTCATTTTTGCTGCAAGACCAAACAAAATACAAAAACACTAATATCAGGTTAAACTCTCCTAATCTTATCCCAATATAGGCCTCAATCTAGAATCAGTATAGGCCATTCATGTCCCAAGTTAAAATGTTATCTTCGTTATTATAATCGTCGCTTCCGTTCCTCCTTCTTCCGCACATAGAACGTATGTACGACACACGCGTGTTAGCTTTATATACACTGCGCATGCGTGAAACTCTGCACGCGACGCCTGCCCTTGACATTCTTTCTAGAATATTCCCCGTCCCTTCTCTTTCGGCGCGGAGTGGGAGACGACATGGCGGAGACACAGCAGGTGCGTGATAATAGCAGTAACGAGGAGGAAAGCCCAGAGCAAGAAACGTCCCGATCCAGGAGGAGGAGATTTAAGGCCTCAAATATGGTCTTTGTAGAGATGGTGGAGATGGTCGACATATTGAAGAGGGACGACTATGATGGGAAGTATGGACCGTACCTAAACCCTAATCACAGAAAGGCCAAGATCATGACTAAAGTTGTGAAGAGTCTGCACAGGAATTTTGGGGTACGACGATCCAAGGAGCAACTGAGGAAACGCTGGTCAGACCTGAAACTGAGGGAGCAGGATCAGTATAGAAGGATCAAGAAAGTGCTTCTAAAAAGTAAGTAGTTGTGTGTTATGATTATTATTATTACTTGCATGCTGCTCAATGTGCTTTTCTTTACTATTTGACAGTTTAAAATGGCGACTTTCATGTTCATGGGCACAGTAATCGGTCGTGGTAAACATTGTTCGTTTGCCAACTAAATATGATGTTTTTGCCAGATACAGGGTTAACTACATTTGGTCATGATAATTTGTATTAAAAGAAGTTTAGGACATTGTTGTCTAGATGTGTTTGAAACTAGAAGGAATTGCAAACTTGATTTAGTGTAATGTAAGGAGAGGACACTCAGCAGCTGTTTACACATCTGGACTCAGGAGCACTAGTGTGGGACACAAGAACAAACTTTTTAGGGTGTCCAACACAGGTGCTCCAGTGGATACTTGGGGTGTCTCCATGTGTGAAACTTGTCCAAAAAAGGGAAGTATTCCAGCTTGGTTAAGGGAATAAATCATGGCTTCAACTTGGAACTCTGCCCAGACAATTGTACCCCACTTCCAAGCAATGTTTCATATTACTATTTCTGGCCTCAAATATCTGTGTGCTAAGTATACCTTTTGTTTCATTTTCATAGGGGAGAAAAGACTCAGGACGTCTGAGGACTCCAGGAACCTCCCTCCCCATCTCCTGAAGAAGGGGACCAGGAAACCCCACAAGCTGAGGATGTGGAGGAAGGAGAGGTGGTGGAAATTGTCACCACAACAGGTGTCTGACACCACAGATTCAGGTAATAGATGTATGCCAGCATATTTATAATACATGGTGTGTCTTTTTTCTTTTAGGTGATGTGCATGTTGTTGAAGAACAAGCTCCTCATTTCACCACTGACAGTGCCCAAAGGCTTGTCCAGGACATCATGTATTGTAGTCAGGATTTAGACTTTATAAAGCAAAAAACACATGAGATTAAAGTCAAACTGAAGAAGATGATTGATGTACTAGGAAGAATATAAATAAAAACAAAAAAAAGGTGTCATTTTTTGGGTAACACATTTTTATGCATTTTAAAAGCCAAATTTTGAAGATGCACACAGTGGGGGTCATTTACTATAGCGCCAAAAAATTATCCTGCAGTGCCAAAAAATAGCGCTCAAAAAAGACCAGAAAGAATTCAACTCTCAGAAACTGAGCACTAATGCAAATGGAAAGCAGCGCTATTGCCGGCAATAATGCCTGTCAGATCATGTATGCTGGAATAGTGGAAGTCAATGGGGCTCGAACCTGCAAAATCCAAAGTTCTCGCTGAAGGCTTATATGCAAGTTCTTTGCCATAAAAAGTGTTTGGAGACCTGGGTCCTGCCCCAGGGGACATGTATCAATGCAAAAAAGAAGTTTTAAAAACAGCCGTTTTTTCGGGTGCAGTGATTTTAATAATGCTTATAGTGAAACAATAAAAGTGTAATATTCCTTTAAATTTTGTACCTGGGGGGTGTCTATAGTATGCCTGTAAAGTGGCGCATGTTTCCTGTGTTTAGAACAGTCTAACAGCAAAATGACATTTCTAAAAGGAAAAAAAAGTCATTTAAAAGTGCTAGCGCTAGTGGCGGCTATTAATGAATTGTCGGTCCCGACAATACACATAAAAGTTACCGTATTTATCGGCGTATAACACGCACTTTTTTCCCCTTAAAATCAGGGGAAAGTCGCAGGTGCGTGTTATACGCCGATACCCTGCGATCCTGAGCTGTCAAAAAATTTCAAAATCGCCGACCGCGATTTGAAAATGGCGCCGCCGGCGCCGAAATACACAGAGCCGGTCCTCGGCTCTTTCCGGCGGCTCTCGTTTACTTTCGGCTCCACTCGTAGTCCCGAGCGGAGCTATCCGAACCTACTCGGATAGCTCCACTCGGGACTACGAGTGGACCCGAAAGTAAACGAGAGCCGCCGGAAAGAGCCGAGGACCGGCTCTGTGTATTTCGGCGCCGGCGGCGCCATTTTCAAATCGCGGTCGGCGATTTTGAAGCACAGGGAGCAGGGACCGTTGATCGAAGGCTGCACTAGGGCAAGGCTGCACTGGGGAAGGCTGCACTGACAAGGCTGCACTGGGGAAGGCTGCACTGGGGAAGGCTGCACTGACAAGGCTGCACTGGGGAAGGCTGCACTGACAAGGCTGCACTGGGGAAGACTGCACTGGGGAAGGCTGCACTGACAAGGCTGCACTGACATGGCTGCACTGACAAGGCTGCACTGACAAGGCTGCACTGACAAGGCTACACTGGGGAAGGCTGCACTGACATGGCTGCACTGACATGGCTGCACTGACATGGCTGCACTGACAAGGCTGCACTGACAAGGCTGCACTGGGGAAGGCTGCACTGACAAGGCTGCACTGACATGGCTGCACTGGGGCAAGGCTGCACTGAGAAGGCTGCAATGATGGGCATTTAAATGTAAGTTTTTTTCCCTTCAACTTCCCTCCTAAAAGTTTTTTTTTCCTTAAAATTCCCTCCTAAATTGGGGTGCGTGTTATACGCCGGTGCGTGTTATACGCCAATAAATACGGTAATTGATAAAAATGGCCTGGGATCCCTCACAGTGTATTACCAGGCCCTTTGGGTCTGGTATGAATATTAAGGGGAACCCCGAACCAAAATAAAAACAAAAATGGCATGGGGGTCCCCCCAAATTCCATACCAGGCCCTTCAGGTCTAGTATGGATATTAAGGGGAACCCCGCGCCAAAATTTAAAAAAAATGGCGTGGGGCCCCCCTCAAAATCCATACCAGACCCTTATCCGAGCACGCAACCTGGCAGGCCACAGGAAAAGAGGGGGGACGAGAGAGCGCCCCCCCCCTCCTGAACCGTACCAGGCCACATGCCCTTAACATGGGGAGGCGATGTAATCCTTCCTCATCCTGGGATACGCCACGACACGATCGACCTCCATGGGAGAAGCCCGCTGAATGACGCTAGACCTGCCGTGACAGTTCTTAAATAGCTGAGGGTGGGGCCACTCGTGACGTGCGCGGGTGACCCCGTCCCCCTCTGACGCAACGGAGAAATGCCGCGGGGTTACCAGTGACATGTACAGGTGACCCCACCACGGAAACCCCGTAGCGTCAGAGGGGGGCAGGGTCACCTGTCTAGCGTCATTCAGCGGGCTCATTCCATGGAGGCGTGTTAGCTTTATATACACTGCGCATGCGTGAAACTCTGCACGCGACGCCTGCCCTTGACATTCTTTCTAGAATATTCCCCGTCCCTTCTCTTTCGGCACTGAGTGGGAGACGACATGGCGGAGACACAGCAGGTGCGTGATAATAGCAGTAACGAGGAGGAAAGCCCAGAGCAAGAAATGTCCCGATCCAGGAGGAGGAGATTTAAGGCCTCAAATATGGCCTTTGTAGAGATGGTGGAGATGGTCGACATATTGAAGAGGGACGACTATGATGGGAAGTATGGACCGTACCTAAACCCTAATCACAGAAAGGCCAAGATCATGACTAAAGTTGTGAAGAGTCTGCACAGGAATTTTGGGGTACGACGATCCAAGGAGCAACTGAGGAAACGCTGGTCAGACCTGAAACTGAGGGAGCAGGATCAGTATAGAAGGATCAAGAAAGTGCTTCTAAAAAGTAAGTAGTTGTGTGTTACGATTATTATTATTACTTGCATGCTGCTCAATGTGCTTTTCTTTACTATTTGACAGTTTAAAATGGCGACTTTCATGTTCATGGGCACAGTAATCGGTCGTGGTAAACATTGTTCGTTTGCCAACTAAATATGATGTTTTTGTCAGATACAGGGTTAACTACATTTGGTCATGATAAAAAAAGAAGTTTTAAAAACAGCCGTTTTTTCGGGTGCAGTGATTTTAATAATGCTTATAGTGAAACAATAAAAGTGTAATATTCCTTTAAATTTCGTACCTGGGGGGTGTCTATAGTATGCCTGTAAAGTGGCGCATGTTTCCTGTGTTTAGAACAGTCTAACAGCAAAATGACATTTCTAAAAGGAAAAAAAAGTCATTTAAAAGTGCTAGCGCTAGTGGCGGCTATTAATGAATTGTCGGTCCCGACAATACACATAAAAGTTAATTGATAAAAATGGCCTGGGATCCCTCACAGTGTATTACCAGGCCCTTTGGGTCTGGTATGAATATTAAGGGGAACCCCGAACCAAAATAAAAACAAAAATGGCATGGGGGTCCCCCCAAATTCCATACCAGGCCCTTCAGGTCTAGTATGGATATTAAGGGGAACCCCGCGCCAAAATTAAAAAAAAATGGCGTGGGGCCCCCCTCAAAATCCATACCAGACCCTTATCCGAGCACGCAACCTGGCAGGCCACAGGAAAAGAGGGGGGACGAGAGAGCATCCCCCCCTCCTGAACCGTACCAGGCCACATGCCCTTAACATGGGGAGGCGATGTAATCCTTCCTCACCCTGGGATACGCCATGACACGATCGACCTCCATGGGAGAAGCCCGCTGAATGACGCTAGACCTGCCGTGACAGTTCTTAAATAGCTGAGGGTGGGGCCACCCGTGACGTGCGCGGGTGACCCCGTCCCCCTCTGACGCAACGGAGAAATGCCGCGGGGTTACCAGTGACATGTACAGGTGACCCCACCACGGAAACCCCGTAGCGTCAGAGGGGGGCAGGGTCACCTGTCTAGCGTCATTCAGCGGGCTCATTCCATGGAGGCGGATCGTGTCGTGGCAGCGTCTTTCTCCGTATCCCGGGACGAGGAAGGATTACATGGCTGGAATTTTTTTTCTTTTTTAATAAAGGACTTGTTCCATGCTGTGTGTGTGTGTGTGTGTGTTTTTTTATAATTTTTGACACTTTTTTTGTGAAATGGTAGGAGTACAATGTACCCGTTACCATTTCACACAGGGGGGACCGGGATCTGGGGGTCCCCTTGTTAAAGGGGACTTCCAGATTCCGATAAGCCCCCCGCCCACAGACCCCCACAACTACCGGGCAAGGCTTGTGGGGATGAGGCCCTTGTCCCCATCAACATGGGGACATCCTCCCCATGTTGAGGGCATGTGGCCTGGTATGGTTCAGGAGAGGGGGCGCTCTCTCGTCCCCCCCTCTTTTCCTGCAGCCTGTCAGGTTGCATGCTCGGATAAGGGTCTGGTATGGATTTTTAGGGGGACCCCATGCCCTTTTTTTAAATTTTGGCACGGGGTTCCCCTTAAAATCCAGGTCTGGTATGGATTTTGAGGGGGACACCCACGCCATTTTTTTTTATTTTGGCAGGGGTTCCCCTTAATATCCACACCAGACCTGAAGGGCCTGGTATGGATTTTGGGGGGACCCCCACGCATTTTTTTTTTTTAATTTTGGTTCGGGATTCCTCTTAATATTCATACCAGACCCAAAGGGCCTGGTAATGGACTGTGGGGGAATTCCAGGCCATTTTTATCAATGAACTTTTATGTGTATTGTCGGGGCCGACAATTCATTAATAGCCAGCACTAGCGCTAGCACTTTTAAATGACTTTTTTCTTCCTTTAGAAATGTCATTTTGCTGTCAGACTGTTCTAAACACGGGAAACATGCGCCACTTTACAGGCATACTATAGACACCACCCAGGTACGAAATTTAAAGGAATATTACACTTTTATTGTTTCACTTTAAGCATTATTAAAATCACTGCTCCCGAAAAAAACGTCCGTTTAAAACATTTTTTTTTTGCATTGATACATGTCTCCTGGGGCAGGACCCGGGTCCCCAAACACTTTTTATGACAATAACTTGCATATTAACCTTTAAAATTAGCACTTTTGATTATTCGTGTTCGTGTCCCATAGCCTTTAACGGTGTTCAGGTGTTCGAACAAATTTTTTGCCTGTTCACATGTTCTGCTGCAAACCGAACAGGGGGGTGTTTGGCCCATCCCTAGTCATCATTGAGAATCATGAGGTACAACTTGTCAAGCAACTCGAAGGTCAAAGTCACCCAACTGTGAAACAAGTCATATATATTTTGATAGAAAGGAGCTCTCATTTACATCAGCAGAACAAATGCAGGAAGTGATGTGTGCACATGAGCCAGAAGCAAATGTGTGGGGATGCTAAACAATTCAATGAACCCCACCCACACCAAATCTAACTACCACATCCACCCCACATTGCTTAAGCACAAGTACATATCATAACCTTATCCGGAAAATGAGCAGCACCTCCTCTTTGCTAAAGAGGGACCTCGCCATGTCCACCTAGATGGAGATCCTGACCAGCACAGAAACTTCTGGGTGATTATAATAACTTATTTCTGGGTCAGAAGGCAAAACCATACTTTTTTGATCGCTGCTGCGAATATTTGATCTCAACCACGATTAGAATTTTATTTTTGTTTATTTGCAGATATGCAAATTTGTATTTCTACTTATGCTATTTAAAAGCGTTCGATAAGAAATGGTGTCCCTGGGTTAGCAGCAGGTGAATGACAAAAACAAAAGGCCCAGTTTGAGCCCTGGTTCACACTGACAGAGGGAGGAAATCATTCAGCTGAAATCACACAATTTCATTCCTGCATATCAGTCCTGACTGCAGGGGGAATTCCAGAGACATCTGTGCAGGTTTCTGCACTGATATAAATACAAATTGCACCCCAAAGTCACACCAATTAAAAGCAAGGTCCTTAACCACTTCAGCCCCGGAAGGATTTACCCCCTTCCTGACCAGAGCACTTTTTACAATTTGGCACTGCGTCGCTTTAACTGCTAATTGCGCGGTCATGCAATGCTGTACCCAAACGAAATTTGCGTCCTTTTCTTCCCACAAATAGAAAGTAGAAAGTGGAAAGTAGAAACCCCAAGCTATTTGCTTTGAGGCATGTTGAGTCCATGGAATATTTTATATTTTGACACAAGTTGCGGGAAAGTGACAAATTTTTTTTTTTTTTTTGCACAAAGTTGTCACTAAATGATATATTGCTCACACAGGCCATGGGCATATGTGGAATTGCACCCAAAATACATTTAGCTGCTTCTCCTGAGTATGGGGATACCACATGTGTGGGACTTTTTAGGAGCCTAGCCGCGTACGGGGCCCCGAAAACCAATCACCGCCTTCAGGATTTCTAAGGGTGTAAATTTTTTATTTCACTCTTCACTGCCTATCACAGTTTCGGAGGCCATGGAATGCCCAGGTGGCACAACCCCCCCCCATTTTGGAAAGCTATTTGCTGAGAGGCATGGTGAGTATTTTGCAGCTCTCATTTGTTTTTGAAAATGAAGAAAGACAAGAAAAAAAATTTTTTTTCATTTTTCAATTTTCAAAACTTTGTGACAAAAAGTGAGGTCTGCAAAATACTCACTATACCTCTCAGCAAATAGCTTGGGGTGTCTACTTTCCAAAATGGGGTCATTTGGGGTTTTTTTTGCCACCTGGGCATTCCATGGCCTCCGAAACTGTGATAGGCAGTGAAGAGTAAAATCAAAAATTTACGCCCTTAGAAATCCTGAAGGCGGTGCTTGGTTTTCGGGGTCCCGTGCGCGGCTAGGCTCCCAAAAAGTCCCACACATGTGGTATCCCCATACTCAGGAGAAGCAACAGAATGTATTTTGGGGTGTAATTTCACATATTCCCATGGCATGTTTGAGCAATATATCATTTAGTGACAACTTTGTGCAAAAAAAAAAAAAAAAAATTGTCTCTTTCCCGCAACTTGTGTCACAATATAAAATATTCCATGAACTCGACATGCCTCTCAGCAAATAGCTTGGGGTGTCTACTTTCCAAAATGGGGTCATTTGGGGGGGTTTTGAACTGTCCTGGCATTTTATGCACAACATTTAGAAGCTTATGTCACACATCACCCACTCTTCTAACCACTTGAAGACAAAGCCCTTTCTGACACTTTTTGATTACATGAAAAAATTATTTTTTTTTCCAAGAAAATTACTTTGAACCCCCAAACAGTATATATTTTTTAAGGCAAATGCCCTACAGATTAAAATGGTGGGTGTTTCATTTTTTTTTTCACACAGTATTTGCGCAGCGATTTCTCAAACGCATTTTTTTGGGAAAAAACACACTTTTTAAAATTTGAATGCACCAAAACACACTATATTGCCCAAATGTTTGATGAAATAAAAAAGATGATCTTAGGCCGAGTACATGGATACCAAACATGACATGCTTTAAAATTGCGCACAAACGTGCAGTGGCAACAAAATTAATACATTTTTAAAAGCCTTTACAGGTTACCACTTTAAATTTACAGAGGAGGTCTACTGCTAAAATTACTGCCCTCGATCTGACCTTCGCGGTGATACCTCACATGCATGGTGCAATTGCTGTTTACATTTGACGCCAGACCGACGCTTGCGTTCGCCTTAGCGCGAGAGCAGGGGGGACAGGGGTGCTTTTTTTTTTTTTTCTTCTTTATTATTGTTTTGCTTTTTTATCTTATTTTTAAACTGTTCCTTTCATTTTTTTTTTTTAAATCATTTTTATTGTTATCTCAGGGAATGTAAATATCCCCTATGATAGCAATAGGTAGTGACAGGTACTCTTTTTTGAAAAAATTGGGGTCTATTAGACCCTAGATTTCTCCTCTGCCCTCAAAGCATCTGATCACACCAAGATCGGTGTGATAAAATGCTTCCCCAATTTCCCAATGGCGCTGTTTACATCCGGCGAAATCTAAGTCATAAAACGCTCGTAACTTCCGGTTTCTTAGGCCATAGAGATGTTTGGAGCCACTCTGGTCTCTGATCAGCTCTATGGTCAGCTGGCTGAATCACCGGCTGCATTCTCAGGTTCCCCGTTGAGACAGGAGAGCCAGAGAAAAACACGGAAGATGGTGGGCATTCCCTCCCACTGCTTGTAAAAGCAGTCTAGAGGCTAATTAGCCACTAGGATTGCTTTTACATGAAAGCAGACCGCTGGCTGAAAAGAATGATACCAAGATAATACCTAAACCTGCAGGCATCATTCTGGTATAACCACTCAAAGTAGTGAATGGCGTACCTGAAGACAAAAAAATGGTTAACAATAAAGCACAGTAAACAGTAAAGTATAAAAAATTGCATACCTGAAAAGCAAACATGATAAAACATAATAACAATAAAACATTGCAGAATAGAATACAGTAAAAAAGAGCAGAACAATAGAGAGAGAATAGAGAGAGAGAGAGAACAATAAAACGACAACTATTTTTTTTTATTTTATATTTTTGTTTGTGTGTTTTTTTTTTTTACACTTTTTTTGTAACTGTAACTTTTATAACTGTAACCGGTTCCAGGTTCGGGTCTCTCAAAATGCGATGGCATCTTGGGAGACCCTGTGAAAGTGTGCCTAGTCTGTGCAATGCTGTACCCTACGCTAATACTCAACTAGTGCATGGTAGCGTTCAAAACATTCACCAATGCAAAGACCAGGATTGTCAGGACAGGAGGAACAATAATAGCGGGTGTCACGCCTATATCCACGCTTGCTGCAGACACAACATCTTTTTTGGGGGGTTCGTTGGGTAGGGGTACTCGGGAGGACATAAAGAAAATGACTCTCATGCAGCCGACTGCATTTTGTTGGGGATGTGAATGGGGGAAGTACGGGTGCTGCAGAAGTGGTGGGTTCCCAATTAGGATTGGCGAATGCAGCAGGAAGGGCATTATGGGCATGACGGGCCTGTGTTTGTCTTCTTCTTGGTGGCAGCGGGACACTACTTGTGCTTGCCACCTCACCAGCTTGAACTGCACTTATGGGACTCGCCACGTCACCAAGTGTTACTGCAGTGCTGGTTTGACTACGACCGGGGTGTACTAGGCCGCTGGCGCTTGCCAGTTGACCAAAACGCTACCAAAAAAACTGTTAGCGATCGCAGGGATCAGGCCTGACTCTGCGAACGCTGCAGTTATGTGTTTAGTGTTTTGTAAGTGACAGTGATCGATCGATACTGCACTTGGGTGGGCTGGGCTGGGCCAGGCGGAGGGGGAAAACGCAGGTGCTAACAGGTATCTGGGCTGATCCCGCTAACACTGCGTTTTTGGGAACCCTAAACTGTTGGGGACGCTAGTATAGATCTGATCAGATCAGATATTGATCCGTTCAGATACTATACCACTAAGGGAGGTGTACGGTGCGTGTGTGGATGTTAGCGCTACTGGAACTAACCTGACGCTGCTTGGGGCTGGTGCTTGCCAGTTCACCAAAACGCTACCAAAAAAACTGTTAGCGATCGCAGCGATCAGGCCTGACTCTGCAAACGCTGCAGTTATGCGTTTAGTGTTTTGTAAGTGTCAGTGATCGATTGATACTGCACTTGGGTGGGCTGGGCCGGGCGGAGGGGCAAAACGCAGGTGATAGCAGGTATCTGGGCTGATCCCGCTAACACTGCCTTTTTGGGAACCCTAAACTACTGGGGACGCTAGTATAGATCTGATCGGATCAGATATTGATCCGTTCAGATACTATACCACTAAGAGAGGCGTATGCTGCGTGCGTGGGTGTTAGCGGTACTGGTGCTAACCTGATGCTGCTTGGGGCTGGTGCTTGCCAGTTCACCAAAACGCTACCAAAAAAACTGTTAGCGATCGCAGGGATCAGGCCTGACTCTGCGAACGCTGCAGTTATGCGTTTAGTGTTTTGTAAGTGACAGTGATCGATTGATACTGCACTTGGGTGGGCTGGGCTGGGCCGGGCGGAGGGGGAAAACGTAGGTGCTAGCAGGTATCTGGGCTGATCCCGCTAACACTGCGTTTTTGGGAACCCTAAACTGCTGGGGACACTAGTATAGATCTGATCGGATCAGATATTGATCCGTACAGATACTATACCACTAAGGGAGGCGTATGCTGCGTGCGTGGGTATTAGCGGTACTGGCGCTAATCTGACGCTGCCTGGGGCGACGCATATCACCGCCGGGCGATCAGGGGGCTAAAACTTTATTCGGTAATAAACGGCGGGTGCCCTGACACTATAAAAAATAAATGAACTAACCAGCGTCACCCGTAACAGTTATACGGTGATCAGTGGTGAAAGGGTTAACTAGGGGGCAATCAAGGGGTTAAAACATTTATTAGATAGTATATGGGGGTCTCTGTCGCTATAAAACGCTGACGGCGAACCTAAATATTTATGTCCCTAACTAGCGTCACCAGCGACACTAATACAGCGATCAGAAAAATGATCGCTTAGCGACACTGGTGACGGGGGGTGATTAAGGGGTTAAAACTTTATTGGGGGGGTTAGGGGGTATCCTAGACCTAAAGGGGGCTAATACTAACTGCCCTACCATAGTAGCTGTCACAAACTGACACCAATGCAGTAATCAGAAAAAACAAAAAAAACAAAAAACAACTGCTTGGTGTCAGTGTGACGGGGGGGGGGGTGATTGGGGGGTGATCTGGGGGGGGATCGGGGGTGTAAAGTATGCCTGGCATGTTCTACTGTAAGTGTATGTGTTGTGCAACTCACTCAGATGTCTTCTCTCCTCGGCGCCGGAACGGAAACTGCCGAGCTGAGGAGAGATGACATCACATCCTCTGCCTGTGTGTACTACACACAGGCAGGGGAGGATTCTCATTGGCTGGGAGCGATCGCGGGGGGGGGCCATGAATGGATGGCCTCCCCCTCATCACTGAACGCTCCCAGACCAAAGCCGACCGCCTCGGCACCGGGGGGGGTCCGACCGGACCCCCCACCCGCGGGAGGCAGATCACGTATGGCTAAGTGATTCTGCCTGCCCCTGCCATTCTGCTGACGTATATCAGCGTGAGGCGGTCGGCAAGTGGTTAAAGACATGGATGAGCAAGTTTGGGGTGGAGAAACTTGACTGGCCTGCACACAGTCCCAACTTTGTGGGAACAGTTTGGGGATGACCCCTTCCTGTTCCAACATGACTGGACACCAGTGCATAAAGCAAGGTCCATAAAGACATGGATGAGCAAGTTTGGGGTGCAGGAACTTGACTGGCATGCACACAGTCCCGACTTCAACCCGATAGAACACCCTATGGCTGAATTAGAGCAGAGTCTGCGAGCCAGGCCTTCTCATCCAAAATCAGTGCCTGGCCTCACAAATGCTCTTCTGGAAGAATGTTCAAACATTCCCATAGACACACTAAACCAGTGATGGCGAACCTTGGCACCCCAGATGTTTTGGAACTACATTTCCCATGATGCTCGTGCACTCTGCAGTGTACTTGAGCATCATGGGAAATGTAGTTCCAAAACATCTGGGGTGCCAAGGTTCGCCATCACTGCACTAAACCTTGTGGACAGCCTTCCCAGAAGCTGCTCTAGCTGCAAAGGGTGAGCCAAATCAAATTTTAACCCCAACGGATTAAGACTGGGCTGCCATTAAAGTTCATGTGTGTGTAAAGGCAGGCGTCCCAATACTTTTGGCTAAATAGTGTATCTGGAAAAGATTTACAACGGTGGTGGAACCCTCCTACACATAAATACTACATTTAGACATAGTTATAGGACCTGGGAGATGAGACAACTTCTCTATATGAAGTAGCATGTTTGGGATTTGAACCCAGACACTCAGGGATACTAAGCAGAAGTTATAACCTCTAAGCCACAGAGCTGCCACATGTGAGAACCTCCTACACATAAATACACATAAATACTGCATTTCTTTGGACATACAGGTGATGGAATTACATTACTCAAGAGTTATTCTTCTTGATTTATTCTGTGATATTTGGTGTTTTTTTTGTGGGTGAGAGTAGAATATTACTCTCAAATTTTTGGGAATTACATTTTGATTTCTGATGTTGGTACGCATATCACATTTTTTGAGCTCAAATTATGAATATTTGGAAATAATAACAAAGCACAAAAAATTGTGATTCATTTTAAATTTGCATCAGCAATGGTATTGTTTGTGGATTGTAAAGACACCTGTGTGAGTTTGGGTAAAGATTGTTGTGAGATGGAGAGTAACAAGTGAAAGTGACAGAGAAAAATATATTTTACCAAAACATCAAAATATTCCACATTCTAGAATTCTTAAAAACAAAATATTTTAAGTAAAAGCAACAATGTTGCAAAGGAAAATTTATTTCAGAGAAAGATACATTTCATCTCAACATTAAAAGGTTTTTTATGTGAAAGTTACCATTGTTCCATTAGAATCAATGGCTAAAACTTGCATAGGACTATAATAGAGCAGATTTTCACTTCCAAAAAATTCTCTCTAATTAGCTCTCATTTTGGTATTTACTATAGCGCCGGGTAAAAAAGACACTGGAGCTAAAATGAGAGCTATTTTCAGGTCTAAGCATGCTCAGTTGTGTTGCTACCTAGTTGTCCAAAACGGGGAATTTTTCACTTCTCAGACTTTTAAAGATATTTCAGTGTAGAAATCACTTTTTCACACAGTTTAAAAGCAGATTATCTTTAAATAATATACTGCATATTTCATTACCATTTAGTCAATTATATCATGCTCTAAACATTATTTCCATGTGCAATTCTCCAGGTTTTAGCAGAGTAAGGGTTTGGGCGCTATTTGGTTTCAGGGAACTATAGTAAATTTGATTTTGGGAGTATTTTCTCACCAGCGCTATAGTGAAAACTGTTTTAGTGCTAGTTAGCGCGATTAGTGGTAATTTGCGGCAATTAGCGCTAATTAGCACCGCGGTGCTATAGTAAATGACCCCCAGTGTGTCAACATGTGCTATCTGCCATCAGGGGATATCAATGTACGCGTTTTGTGGCTGCAACCCCTTCCTCGCAACTCAAGTAGCTGAGAGGAAGTGGTTGCACCCCCAAAATACGTCCATTGATCCCCCATGATGGGAGATAGCACATGTTGACATTAGGTATGGGATCAGGAGGAAAATCCCCAGTTTAACTCCCAATTTGTGTGCATCTTCAAAATTTGGCTTTTACAGGGGTGACATTACCCCATCTGATGAAGGCAATATCAACACATTTTAGACACTATAATGTCTGATATTGCCTTCAGTTTTTCAATGTTGAACTTTGTAAGTTTTGAAACATGCCTGGGTAAAAAAGGGTAAAACTTTAAGAAACCCATATTTTTTTTTTTTTTTAAAAAAGGTTTTAAAACGCACATTGAGTAAAAGGTTTTATACTCAACAATGTGTGGCTTCTTCTTTCAATGCTCAATACCAGTTTTTGTATTAAGTTGGTGTTTACAGTGACAATGGGTGTTATTTAATAATGGAAAAAACACTTGGCACTACAAGTGCACTAGGAGAACCTAGGAGACAGAAAAAAGAAACACAAGCAATAAATGAAAATAAAGATTTTATCTGATAAAATAGAAAATGTATTCAAAATTGGCTGGCAAAGCAATGGCCCCCCTACCCGTAAAATATTCTACATATTTTTCCCGCACTTCACAGCACTTTGGGAGGGCAAGCCAGGACGGCCCGCTTCCAGGGCCATCAGTGTTTGATGAAGTCCGGCAAGCTAACACAATATGGTTTGGTTTGTACTGTAGTTAAAAATAGGCAGAACCAGCTGGCCATTATCCCAAACGCATTCTCCATGACTCTTCTGGCTCTGGCCAGCCGGTAATAAAAAACCCTCTTCTCCGGGGTGAGGGTCCTCTGGGGTAATGGCCTCATCATGTAATCACCCAGACCGAATGCCTCATCTGCGACAAACACAAATGGCAGTCCCTCAATGTTCTCTTCCACAGGTGACAATCCCAAGCCACCACTCTGGAGACGTCGATAGAACTTAGTCCGGGCAAAGACTCCACCATCCGACATCCGGCCATTCCTCCCCACGTCCACATACAGAAACTCATATGTCGCTGACACCACCGCCATCAACACGATACTATGAAACCCCTTATAGTTATAATAGTATGACCCCGAATGGGGCGGTGGTACGATGTGGATGTGTTTCCCATCAATTGCCCCTCCACAGTTGGGAAGCAAAGTGGCATGCCACAGTCTGCCTTTCCTGTGGTGTTGAAGGAAACTGTGGAGTCAAACAAAAACATAAAAATTTGTCATTTTGCACATAAACATTGCAAGCAGATTAGACACAAACATACTTGGCCAACACCAGTATAACATTTTTTTGAAGGAGTATTTAAAGGCAAAAATCTTAAGGTCCACTTATCAGATTCCTCACCCCCTCTGATGGTCCATTGTAAAAATTTTAGGGGGGGGGATGTTTTGGACAGGTAACCCTCTCAACTTCATTGAGAGCTGAATGCATACATAATGTGTGTTACTTTGCCTAGCCCCTCCTTAATTACACTATTGGCAGCCCACTGGACTGGTAAGAAGTGTCATAATACAAAAATATGAATGCACACTGTACAAATTGAAGCACATTTTTACATTCTGCAGTTAACTAGCAAGATAATAGAAGAACAAAACTTTAAACAGTACCATTTGAAAGTATTCAGGCAGGCCCTTGCACTACATGCTTTGGGGAATTCATCCATAAATATGACCACAAAAGAGGTGGGTATAGTGTGTATGGGTTTGGCAAAGTCGGCAGATAGAGGATTGGTATTGGTTGATTTAGCGGTTGGGGGAGGGAGGGTTCCAAATGAGTTTGGCCAAAAAAAGCCTCTGCCACTCTGCCTGAATTTAAGGACACAAATAACATTTGTACACATTTTAGGGGGTGTTTAGGGTAAAGCACTACTATGGAGCTGACAAAATACATTGTTAAGTGACTAGGCTAGGTAGATATGGGCCCAGGATAGCATGCTGGGGAGGTTATTGAAGGCAAATATGCATGAAGGACAAAAAGGAAGTTTAAAAACTGCCAGCATGCATGAGTACAAAGGGGACATTCCCAGCATATTACAATCATGGTAATTAGGGAATGATGAAAGAAATACAATACATTAGCAAACATTAAATACATAGAATGTGATGTTAAAGGAGAACACTTACCCTAATATAGTCCTTCTGCAGGACCTGAATGATGGCAAAACTGGTCTCTGGAATAATGATCCCCAGAGCCTGAGGGGAGATGCCTGTCAGGAACTTGAGGTCCTGCAGACTTCTCCCAGTCGCCATGTACCGCAACGTGGTGACTAGCCTTTGTTCCGGAGTGATGGCTTGCCGCATGCAGGTATCCTGCCTGCTAATATAAGGGGACAGCAAAGCCAACAAACATTTGTGAAAAATGGGGTCCGTCATCCGGAGATAATTCCTGAAATCATCAGGGTTATTCTCCTGGATCTCCCACAACAAAGACATGTGAGAGAATTGGTCATGCTGGAGCAACCAATTATTGGTCCAGTAACTCCTCCCCACCCTGTTCATGGACTGGGCTTGGGTCACAGTAAGAACCCCAACACCAAGCCCCCACACAGCACGAACTCTATGATGAGGATGTACCCGCAACATGGCTTCAAAGCGGTTGGCTGGTCAGAACGAACTAAACAGAAAGCACTGAAAAACAGCAAGCTCTGAAAGAACGAGCTGAAAATCAGAAACGAGTGAACAAGAACGCACTGAACATAAAATATGGTACTATAAATAGCACGCACTGACAAACAAATGCAAACTGACTACACGCACTGAAGAACAGATACAAACCCACACGCACAAACTGAACAGCAGCAACGATCGGAAAAGCACGAGTCTGAAAAGCGCGAACCGTCTCTCACCAAACTTCTACTAACACAATATAAACACGAGATTAGCAGAAGGAGCCCAAAGGGTGGTGCACTTGGTATTGAACTTCCCTTTTCTAGTCCCGTCGTACGTGTTGTACGTCACCACGTTCTTGGAGGTCGGAATTTGGTGTGACCATGTGTATGCAAGACAAACTTGAGCGGAATCCCGTCGGAAAAACCATCCAAGGCTTTTCCGACGAGAATTCCGATCGTGTGTACGCAGCATTAGGGGGTACCTGATGTTCATAGGACAATTCTGCAGAGGAGGGCATGGAGGTGGCAGAGGAGGAGGAGAGGGTAGAGCTCACAGGTCTGGCATCATCACCACCAGCTGTATGGAGACATGGGGGCACATCAAGCTGCAGCACCGAGCCCTGTCCTGCATCCTTTCGAGTTGCAAGCAGATAGACACAGTTTGCAGATAGCAACAGTGCGATCTGCTGCAGATGTGCAGAAAAAGGCCCAGATAGCTGAGCTTTGGGGAGTGGGCCGGGAGATAACAGCTTTCTTGATGTCGGCCTCCTTGGGGTTGTGCCGCCTCACCTTCAGTTTCCTCCTCTGCTCTGTCTTGCACCCAAGTCGCATCAGTGACCTCATCATCATCATCATCATCATCTCCTCCATCTTCATCATTACCACTGGAGACAACTTGGCAATATGCTGTGGCATGGGAAACATAAATGCCAATTTGTCTACCAGTATTCTTCCCTCTCTCTAGGCTCATGTTCCTGTCATCCTCTACCTCAGAACCAACATCTGAACCCAGTAATGGCTGGGCATCATCAATGAGTAAGTGGCTGACGCTGTGGTCAAATAACTCAGTTGACTCCTCAATAGCTGATGTTGGGGCTATCGCAGGAATAGATGTGGACAAGGAGGCAGGTTTATCCACTCTGGCAACTGCAGGGGACTGCACATTTGTCTCTGCTTGCATGACAAAGGATGAGGAGGATGGGGAAGGTTTAGTAAGCCAGTCCACCATCTCCTCTGCATGCTGTGGCTGGATAGCATGGGCAAACTCACTAAACAGACGAAATGATACCCTGCCTGAGGACTGACCACCATGTCCACCTTTGCCTGTGGACACATTTGTTGCTGGCCCCTTACAGTGCCAAGGGAACGTCTGCTTCTCCTTGTTGTCCTCCCAGACATTATTGGGAGGGAGGGGGCGGTGCTTATAAGCAAATGTAAAGAAGAAGTTGAAATCTGTACGTAGATGCACTTTAATCAATGTAAAGAGGCGTTTGGTGCACTTTAATTTGAGTTCTTACACTATACAGACAGACTCCACGGATACACTATAATATACTACAATATAATGCGCCAAACATACAGTGACGCACAGAACTATATGACGTTAAACTGTCAGTAATGCACACAAAACTATATGGCGTTAAACTGTCAGTAATGCACACAGGAGTAAATGGCGTTAAACTTGCAGTAATGCACAAAACTATATGGTGTTAAACTGGCAGTAAAGCACACAGAACTATATGGTGTTAAACATACAGAACTACAGTCAGGTCCATAAATATTAGGACATTGATACAATTCTAATCTTTTTGGATCTATACACCACCACAATGGATTTGAAATGAAACAATCAAGATGTGCTTTAACCACTTGACCACTGGGCACTTAAACCCCCTTAATAACCAGACCAATTTTCAGCTTTTGGTGCTCTCACATTTTGAATGACAATTACTCAGTCATGCAACACTGTATCTATATGAAATTTTTGTCCTTTTTTTCACACAAATAGAGCTTTCTTTTGGTGGTATTTAATCACCGCTGGGTTCTTTATTTTTTGCGCTATAAAAGAAAAAAGACCGAAAAATCGGTTAAAAATTACATTTTTCTTCGTTTCTGTTATAAAATTTTGAAAATTAGTAATTTTTCTTCCTATATTTTGGCCAAAATTTATACCGCTACATATCTTTGGTAAAAATAACCCAAATTAGTGTATATTATTTGGTCTTTGTGAAAGTTATAGCGTCCACAAGCTATGGTGCCAATATCTGAAAATTGATCACACCTGAAGTACTGATGGCCTATCTCATTTCTTGAGACCCTAACATGCCAGAAAAGTACAAATACCCCCCAAATGACCCCTTTTTGGAAAGAAGACATTCCAAGGTATTTAGAAAGATGCATGGTGAGTTTTTTGAAGTTGTCATTTTTTCCCACAATTCTTTGCAAAATCAAGTTTTTTTTTTTTCTTTTTTTTTTTTTCACAAAATTGTCATATCAGCAGGTTATTTCTCACACACAGCATATGCATACCACAAATTACACCCCAAAACACATTCTACTATTACTCCCGAGTACAGCGATACCACATGTGTGAGACTTTTACACAGTGTGGCCGCATACAGAGCCCAACATGCAGGGGAGCACCTTCAGGCGTTCTGGAGCACCCAGGCCAATTCTGACATTTCTCTCCTACATGTAAATATCATCATTTATTTGCTAGAAAATTACATAGAACCCCAAAACATTATATATGTTTTTTTAGCAAAGACCCTAGAGAATACAATAGCGGTCATTGCAACTTTTTTTCTCGCACGATATTTGCGCAGTAATTTTTCGAACGCTTTTTTTTTGGAAAAAAAACTGTTATTTGCTTAAAAAAAAAAAAAAAACAGTAAGGTTAGCCCAATGTTTTTGCATAATATGAAAGATGAAGTAACACCGAGTAAATAGATACCTAACATGTCACCTTTCAAAATTGCACACGCTTGTGGAATGGCGCCAAACTTTGCTACTTAAAAATCCCCATAGGCGACATTTTAAAATTATTTACTGGTTACAAATTTTGAGTTACAGAGGAGATCTAGAGCCAAAATCATTGCTCTCGCTCTACCGATCGCAGCAATACCTCACATGTGTGGTTTGAACATCGTTTTCATATGTGGGCGGGACTTACGTATGCGTTCGCTTCTGCATGCGAACACACGGACAGGGGCGTTTTAAAATTTTTTAATTTTTTTTTATTGTTCATTTTACTTTATTTATTTTAGTTTGACACTTTTTTCCCCAAAAAATTTTTTTGATCACTTTTATTCCTATTACAAGGAATGTAAACATCCCTTGTAATAGGAATATGGCATGACAGGTCCTCTTTACAGTGAGATATGGGGTCAATAAGACCCCACATCTCACCTCTAGGCTGTGCCTGAAATAAAAAAAAAAAAAAAAAAGATCCTGGCTTCGATCGTAGCGGTGAGTCGGTAGAAGCACCGGAGGGTGGCGGGAGGGGGCGCCGTCCCCTCTCGCCTCCCGTAAGAACGATCAAGCAGTGTAACAGCCGCTATGATCATTCTTATGGTGTAGGGAATCGCCGGCTGAAAAAGCTGATATCTGAATGATGCCTGTAGCTGCACCCATCATTCAGATATCCCCGCACAAAGTCAAGGACGTCGTATGACGGAAGGCGGGAAGTGGTTAAAACGCTTTTTTTTTTTTTAACACAAAGTTGTCCATTTATATAATATTTCTAATACATAGCATGTACATACCAAAAATGACACCCCAAAATAGATTCTCCTACTCCTCCTGAGTACGGCGATACCACATGTGTGAGACTTCCACAGCCTGGCCACATACAGAGGCTGGGTATGGCTGAGCATGGCAGGGTATGGCTGAGCATGGCCGAGTATGGCTGAGCATGGCCGAGTATGGCTGAGCATGGGCGAGTATGGCTGAGCATGGCTGGGTTTTGCAGAGTATCGCCGAGTATGATTGGGTATGGCAGAGTATGGCTGGGTATCACCGAGTATTGCAGAGTACGGCTGGGTTTTGCGGGGTATTGCAGAGTATGGCTGGGTATGGCAGAGTATTGCGGGTTATGGCAGAGTATTGCAGAGCATGGCTGGGTATGGCAGAGTATTGCAGAGTATGGCTGGGTATCACTGAGTATTGCAGAGTATGGCTGGGTATCGTGGGGTATTGCAGAGTATTGCGGGGTATTGCAGGGTATAGCAGAGTATTGCGGGGTATTTCGGGGTATTGCAGAGTATTGCGGGGTATTGCAGTGTATGGCAGAGTATTGCGGGGTATTGCAGAGTATTGTGGGGTATTGCAGGGTATGGCAGAGTATTGTGGGGTATTGCAGAGTATTGCGGGGTATTGCAGGGTATGGCAGAGTATTGCGGGGTATTTCGGGGCATTGCAGGGTATGGCAGAGTATTGCGGGGTATTTCGGGGTATTGCAGGGTATGGCAGAGTATTGCGGGGTATTTCGGGGCATTGCGGGGTATGGCAGAGTATTGCAGGGTATTTCGGGGTATTGCAGGGTATGGCAGAGTATTGCAGGTTATTTCAGGGTATGGCAGAATATTGGGGGTATTTCAGGGTATTGCAGGGTATGGCAGAGTATTTTGGGGTATTGCAGGGTATGGCAGAGTATTGCGGGGTATTTCGGGGCATTGCAGAGTATTGCGGGGTATTGCGGGGCATTGCAGGGTATGGCAGAGTATTGCGGGGCATTGCAGGGTATGGCAGAGTATTGCGGGGTATTTCGGGGCATTGCAGGGTATGGCAGAGTATTGCGGGGTATTGCGGGGCATTGCAGGGTATGGCAGAGTATTGCGGGGTATTTCGGGGCATTGCAGGGTATGGCAGAATATTGCGGGGGAATTTCGGGGCATTGCAGGGTATGGCAGAGTATTGTGGGGCATTGCAGTGCAGTGAGGGATGGCTGAGCATGGATGGATGGATGGCTGGATGTCTCTGTGCAGCGCTGTGGGCACTACAGATGCAGCCCACAACGCTGCAGCCATCCATCCATCCCCCTCTCCGCTCACAGTGTACCGATCGGTACACAGGAGGGGAGGAGAGGAACCGGCGTCATCAGATGACGCTGGTTTGTTTACATGTGATCGCTCCGTCATTTGACGGCGCGATCACATGGTAAACGGCCGCGATCGGCCATTTACCGGGATCCGTGATGCGCCGGGTCCAGATGCTCTTGAGTGCGCGCCCTTGGGGGCGCGCGAGAGCCGGATTCTGGGAGGACGTCCCTGGACGCCCTCCCAGAGTTAAACAGCCGCCCTGTAGCCGTCATTTGGCTATGGGATGGTTGTTAAGTGGTTAACTGCAGACTTTCAGTTTTAGTTTGAGGGTATTTACATCCAAATCAGGTGAGCGGTGTAGGAAGTACAACTGTTTGTATATGTGCCTCCCACTTTTTAAGGGACCAAAGTAATGGGACAGATTAACAATCATCCATCAAACTTTCACTTTTTAATACTTGGTTGCAAATTCTTTGCAGTCAATTACCGCCTGAAGTCTGGAACGCATAGACATCACCAGACGATGGGTTTCATCCCTAGTGATGCTCTGCCAGGCCTCTACTGCAACTGTCCTCAGTTCCTGCTTGTTCTTGGGGCATTTTTCCTTCAGTTTTGTCTACAGCAAGTGAAATGCATGCTCAATCGGATTCAGGTCAGGTGATTGACTTGGCCATTGCATAACATTCCACTTCTTTCCCTTAAAAAACTCTTTAGTTACTTTCGCAGTATGCTTCGGGTCATTGTCCATCTGCACTGTGAAGTGCCGTCTAATGAGTTCTGAAGCATTTTGCTGAATATGAGCAGATAATATTGCCCGAAACACTTCAGAATTCATCCTGCTGTGTTTGTCAGCAGTCACATCATCAATAAATACAAGAGAACCAGTTCCATTGGCAGCCATACATGCCCACGCCATGACACTACCACCACCATGCTTCACTGATGAGGTGGTATGCTTTGGATCATGAGCATTTCTTTTCCTTCTCCATACTCTTCTCTTCCCATCACTCTGGTACAAGTTGATCTTGGTCTCATCTGTCCATAGGATGTTGTTCCAGAACTGGGAAGGCTTTTTTAGATGTTGTTTGGCAAACTCTAATCTGGCCTTCCTGTTTTTGAGGCTCACCAATGGTTTACATCTTGTGGTGAACCCTCTATATTCACTCTGGTGGAGTCTTCTCTTGATTGTTGACTTTGACACACAAACACCTACCTCCTGGAGAGTGTTCTTGATCTGGCCAACTGTTGTGAAGGGTGTTTTCTTCACCAGGGAAAGAATTCTTCGGTCATCCACCACAGTTTTCTGTGGTCTTCCAGGTCTTTTGGTGTTGCTGAGCTCACCGGTGCGTTCTTTCTTCTTAAGGATGTTCCAAACAGTTGATTTGGCCACACCTAATGTTTTTGCTATCTCTCTGATGTGTTTGTTTTGTTTTTTCCAGCCTAATGATGGCTTGCTTCACTGATAGTGACAGCTCTTTGGATCTCATATTGAGAGTTGACAGCAACAGATTCCAAATGCAAATAGCACACTTGAAAAGAACTCTGGACCTTTTATCTACTCCTTGTAAATGGGATAATGAGGGAATAACACACCTGGCCATGGAATAGCTGAACAGCCAATTGTCCCATTACTTTTGGTCCCTTAAAAAGTGAAAGGCACGGGGGCGCATGCGCGGAGTCTTGCGGATCGGACATGCATTGCTAGAGCTCCGCACCGCTGAGGAGAGGAGAAACGGATAAAGCGGAGACTGCAGGCTCAAAAGGTACCTAATTGAACCTCTTTACCCCTGGGAACAAACTGTGAAAGTTTGGGCAGGAAAAATGGTACTGGGAGGAAGCCGTGGCAAAACTAAAAATCACAAAGAGCTCACAGGCGCACAACGCAACTAAAGCGGCGCCAGTCACCTCACCATATACAGCATCAGTGCGCTCTCAAAGACAGAAAATGTCACAGCAAGACTCTCCATTTGAGTCAGATACAGAGCAAATCCTCTCACAGAATTCTCCACAAGCCTCCTCAGCATCCCCAGCAATACTATTACAATTTGAAAAAATGCTCCATAAGGCTTTAAAACAAACCAGAACAAATAACAAATAATAAAAATGGATGAAATTGAAATGACAACTCAAGATAATATAACAGAAATAGAAAACCTAAAAGAAGAGAATGTAATACTTCAAACTAAGCTCGAAGATTATGAAAATAGAGCCAGACATTCCAACTTGCGCATAAGAGGAATTCCTGAAACTGTGACAGACTTGCAATCTACAATTACTGCTCTATTACAAGAACTAAAGCCAGATACTCCTATTGAACACTTAGAACTGGACAGAGTACATAGAGCCCTCACAGCAAAAAAAAAGATGGACCCCCACATGATATAATCACAAAATTCCATTACTACAGGACAAAAGAACAAATATTAACTGCTGCAAGAGAAAAAAAGGAACTTTATTTTCAAGGTCACAATTATCAAATTTTTGCTGACCTATCCCAACTCACTATTACTAAAAGACGCTCCATGAAACCCCAACTAATGGAACTGCAACGTCACAACATTATGTATCAATGGGGATTCCCCTTTTCTGTCAGATTTACTTACCAAGGTACAACTTACAGAAGCAGATCTGCAGATGAATTAAAACAGACCCTTTTAAAATTGAATCTGACAGAACCCACAAGCAGCAATTCCTCTTCACGCAGAAGAATGGTGTCATCTTCACCTTCAGGCAGTTCTCAGAAAATTTCTGAACAAAATGGAAATCAACATTCTCACAAAAGAGTTATACCACGACATCCATGGACCAAGAAGATTCAATGGACTGACAACTTAAATCCTAGTATCTCTTCAATGTACTCATTTAGAGATGGTTCTCTATAAAATCTGTAACTGTAACTGAATGTAACTTCATTCTGATAATCACACACTGTGTGGGATTATGTTACATTCAAGTTATATTTCTTACTGCTACTAAATGTAATAAGGAATTCCTTATTCAGTTGTCCAAATTCTGGTAATAATAATAGATAAATTACTTTCTATGACAAAGGTGGAAAAACTGATCCAGAAGTAATGGAAGCTTTTTCTTTTCTTTCCACAAAACCAATATAATATTACCTAATTAGTTCCTAGAATTTTGTTTTCGTTTGATCTAATCTATTTCAATACAATTTTAAATCTATAATTTATCATATTTAAACAAATACATATGATTAAAATATGTAATTGTTTACTCTAATAGGGTTAAAATCCCAAAAATACTAAAAATTATCTTCATCCATACCAAAGTTATAAACAGTACCTTTTTGACTGAATTATTTAACCTAGGGTATTATTAACCATACACAACCACCCTGGAATAACTAATTCTAACAATATATTATATCCTGCACTCTAATTATTGAGTCATCATCTTGATGCTTTTATAATAGCACTTCTCTCCTGTAAGCGGAAGATCCGTGTACCCCCATTAGCCTTCCTCATTCTCTCAACTTTATTATGTGGGCGTGTGACAAAAGCATTTATTCCCCTGAGAGAGATATTTATTCTCTTTCACGGGCAACTTGTGATTACTTACAAATAATAATTTATACAACGTATCACCTAATCTTATATGTTCTTTGTTTACTCTTTACTCCAGACTTCACTGGATACTTTTCTATCTTTTCATCTCTTCAGTCCACACAGGTTGATATGTGCAGTCAGCATTGCATAATGAAAAGTAAGTCAAAACTATTTGATCTGTTACCATGGCACCATTGAATATACTATCCCTGAATGTTCAGGGAATAAATATACCTCAGAAAAGGACCAAAGCTTTCCGTACTTTCCATAACAAGAAGGCCCACATAGTGTGCCTCCAAGAAACACACTTCACCAAAGATTCCACACCAAAATATATATCTCCTTTTTATCCACAAATTTTTATGGCTTCAGCCAGTACCAAACAAAGGGGAACCCTAATTGCATTTCACCGATCCACACCATTCACCTTATCATCAGAAATTAAAGACCCAGAAGGTCGATACCTGATACTAATGGGTTATATAATGGATACAGCAGTCACGGTGATTTCCTAATACGCTCCTAATAAACAACCTACACTGTTCCTCTCACATATATTACAAGTGATTAATGTGCACAAAATGGGAACAGTGATTATGTGCGGGGATTCGAACCAGGTCCTCCTCCCATTTCTAGATAAATCACCTTTTACACCATCCAAAATAACCTCTAAATTGCCTTTCTCCCAACTTCTTTCTAAATACAATCTGGTAGATTCGTGGAGAGAAAGTAACCCGATAAAAAAGAAATTCACTTATTTTTCACATCCTCATCAAACCTTCACCAGAATAGATCATATTTTTCTAACAATAGGAATGATACCAGAAATTATTGCGTCAGATATAATTCCAATTCCTTGGTCTGACCATAATGCAGTATACACTATTATAGCCTCAGCAATACCAAAAGCGCATGACCCAACTTGGTACCTACCGGACATAATGCTTAAACACCCATTACATCAGATGGCCGTTGAACAAGCTTTAAAAGAATACATATCAATCAATAATACACCAGACATTTCCCCGATAACATTGTGGGAAGCTCACAAGCCTGTCTTGCGTGGTGTAATTCAAAGACAAATGGCGCTATTTAAACGGGAACGCAAAATTCTAGCAAAAAAGCTAGAACTAAATTTTTAATGCAGCCTACATATCATTCGAAGATAATCCATCTCAGAGTACAAAATCTCATCTGGAAAAAACTAGATTGGAATACGATCTATTTCTCACAGAATCAGTAGATAAATCTCTCAAACGCTCTAAACACAATTTCTACATGAATACAAACAAACCAGGCACATATTTGGCTCGGGCATTAAACTCAACTAACAAATCTTTCAAACCTATACGTTTTAAATTATCAAAAGACGTTTATACTTGTAATCCAGTTAAAATAGTCCATAAATTTCACTCACATCTTGCAACCTTATACAAGTCTAACAAAGAATTTAACCCTACAGATGCTGAATCTTTTTTCTCAAAAATTACCTTACCTGAGTTGTCTCAGGATCAAAAAAACAGTTTGGAAGAGCCTATAACTATAGATGAAGTTGCTAACACCATTAAAGATCTAAAACTTAACAAAAGACCGGGCCCAGACGGATACTCGGCTCTATATTATAAAACATTTTCAGAAATCCTCTCCCCTATTCTCACTGAAACTTTCAACAAACTTCTAGAAGGACATTCTTTTCGGCAAGAAACACTAATGGCAATTGTATGTATGATCCCAAAACCTCTTTCTGATGATACTTCCTACGTAAATTATCGGCCCATTTCTCTATTAAATCTAGATATCAAATTATTAGCAAAAGTATTAGCAAAACGCCTTAATAGTGTTATAGGAAAATTAATACATAGAGATCAAGTAGGCTTCATGCCAAATAGACAGGCAGGCGATAATGTACGCAGGGCAGTGTTATTGGCACATATTGCTAAAAAACGGAAAATCCCTTTACGTTTTTTATCTCTTGATATTAAGAGGGCATTCGATACAGTATCCTGGCAAAATATGCAATATTCCTTACAAAAATGGGGTTTTGGACCCCACTTCCTAACATGGATTACAGCATTGTATAATAAACCCAAAGCCTATATAAAATATGCTTGATACAAATCTGATGCTTTTAATATCGAAAGAGGCACCCGACAAGGCTGTCCATTATCTCCCTTATTATTTGCCCTTTTACTCGAATCCATTGCCCAATACATTAGAACAAACCATACTATAACTGGCATTGAAGTAGGAGGTATTACACACAAAATATGTATATTTGCAGATGATATATTACTTTTTCTATCATCACCACAGGTTTCTGGTCCCAACCTAATGCCCGTTCTTGATGGATTTGCAGCCTTCTCCGGCCTTATGATTAACCCTAAGAAATGCCTAGTGCTCAATATTTCACTTTCAAACATGGAACTAGTTCTGGCGAAGGCTGCACTCCCATTCACATGGGCAGAGAAATCAATCCCATATCTTGGAATTCAATTAACAGCATCTCATTCTGACTTATTCTCAACCAACTATCCTCCTGTATTAAGACAGATCACAAATCTATTAAAACAATGGTCGCAACTTCCTTTATCCTGGATAGGAAGGATTAATGCAATTAAAATGACTATTCTATCCAAATTACTATACCTATTCAGAGTCCTCCCTATTCCAATTCCTTCCTATTTTTTGAGACTAGTGCAAAAAAGAGCAACTTCGTTTATTTGGGGCTCTTCCAAACCACGTATACCTATACACACACTACATCTTCCCAAAAATAAAGGAGGCCTGGGATATCCTAATTTTACTAACTATTACAGAGCAGCTCATTTGGCCAGTCTCTCCAAGTACCACGCAAAACAGGAAATCCCATTATGGGTATTTATAGAGGCTTCAGAAAGTGACCCTCTATTAATATCAAACTTGTTATGGCTTGAACCTAAAGATCGCTCCAAAATTCATAATCCCATAACTAAACACTTTTTATCTCTCTGGGATAAACTAAAATTCAAATATCAATTACAATCTCCACACAATCCTCTCCTATCTTTTATCAGAAATCTGGCCTTTTATCCGGCATGGATCTACCCGAATTCATTAAAAGCTTGGACAACTTCAGGTATTCAAACACTACACTATTTTATGGCATCTAAATCATTCCTTCCATTTCCAACGCTTAGAGAAAAATATGATCTACGAAACTCAGAGATATTTAGATATCTCCAAATTAAAAATTTCTTTACACCATTCCTAAATGTGGAAATACCGTTATCCCAATGATCCATTTTTGAATCAATCTGTGCAAAAGACCCATTTGCTAAAGGAATAATTTCGTCACTTTATAATCAACTATATAGAGACATAAATTTCAACAAACCTACTTATGTTCAGAGATGGGAGGAGGACCTGGGGCGAACTTTAGAGGACACGGAATGGTCTAGTATATGGCTCACATCTAAGTCATCTTCACCCAATATTTTAGCACTGGAAGCAAATTATAAAGTCCTAACCCGTTGGTACCTTGTACCTGCCAGAGTGGCCAAATATTCACCTAATACCTCAGCTCTTTGTTTTTGAGGATGCCCAGACATAGGCACACATTTACATATATGGTGGATGTGCCCAGTAATCCAAATCTTCTGGAAGGAGGTCTTCGTGATTGCTTCTAAAATATTCAAAAGGATAATACAACCAGATCCATGCATAACTTTACTTAACTTAAAACCGGAATGGTTAACATTTTCTCAATTCAAACTTATGATCCAACTACTAACGGCTGCAAAGCAAACAGTGGCCAAGGCATGGAGATCCCCTACATTGGTTCTAGCAGAAACAATTCAAAGAATGAATAACACAATGTCTCATGCCAAGATGGTAGCTATCTATCAAAACCAAATTCCAAAATTTGAAAAACTTTGGCATCCTTGGATAAAACAACAGTTTCTGTCAAATTTCAATAACTCTGTTCTTTTGCCATGGTAGCAGATTAAGTGACTTATAGAAACATCCATTTTAAGGCTTCTGGGAGAAGCCGATGGACAATAAGCTGGCGGGCGGGACAACCTTGTGGACCATACCTCTGTCTTTCTATGCTTTTTCTTACTTTTCTTTCCTTTCCTCCACCTCACATTTAAAGCTCATTATCAGAATTTATCTGACCTATACACATATTACCTGTAAATAATATGTATAGATGGTATAAATCAGTTAAATACCTCCAAAAGAAACTAATGTAATAATTTCTACCTTTATTTTAGGTTTTCAAGTACCCGATAATTAATATTTGAAATTTCATGTTACATACTTATACAAAATCTACTGTAAAACAATGAGCTTACTTTATAAATCCTTGTAAACTTACTTCATGTATCTTTATATTATTGTATGCTTAATAAACTTCTTTTGACAAGAAAAAGTGAAAGGCACATATACAAACTGTTGTAATTCCTACACCGTTCACCTGATTTGGATGTAAATACCCTCTAATTAAAGTTGAAAGTCTGCAGTTAAAGCACATAATGTTTGTTTCATTTCAAATCCATTGTGGTGGTGTATAGTGCCAAAAAGATTAGAATTGTGTCGATGTCACAATATTTATGGACCTGACTGTATATGGCATTAAACTGGCAGTATCGCACACAAAACTATATGGCGTTAAACTGGCAGTAACGCACACAAAACGATATGGCGTTAAACTGACAGTAACGCACACAGGACTATATGGCGTTAAACTGACAGTAACGCACGCAAAACTATATGGCGTTAAACTGGCAGTAACGCACACAGAACTATATGGCGTTAAACTGGCACTAACACACACAGAACTATATGGCATTAAAGTGATAGTAACGCACACAGAACTATATGGCATTAAACTGGCAGTAACACATGCAAAACTATATGGCGTTAAACTGGCAGTAAGGCACACAAAACATTATGGCATTAAACTGGCAGTAACGCACACAGAACTATATGGCGTTAAACTGGCAGTAATGCATGCAAAACGATATGGCATTAAACTGGCAGTAATGCACACAAAACAATATGGTGTTAAACTGGCAGTTACGCACACAGAACTATATGGCGTTAAACTGGCAGCAATGCACGCAAAACTATATGGCGTTAAACTGGCAGTAACGCACACAGAAGTAAATGGCGTTAAACTGGCAGTAACGCAATCAAATAGACGGTGTACAACAGTCACTACACTGACGCTATCTGAACTGTCCCTACTCTAGCTATACACTAATGTCAAGATTACTGACATGGTCTCACTACACTACACTGAAACTACAGTCATATGCAAAAGTTTAGGAACCCCTGACAATTTCCATGATTGTCATTTATAAATATTTGGGTGTTTGGATCAGCAATTTCATTGTGATCTATCAAATAACTGAAGGACACAGTAATATTTCAGTAGTGAAATTAGGTTTATTGGATTAACAGAAAATGCGCAATATGCATCAAAACAAAATTAGACAGGTGCATAAATTTGGGCACCCCAACAGAAAAATCACATCAATATTTAGTAGAGCTTCCTTTAGCAGAAATAACAGCCTCTACACGCTTCCTATAGCCTGTAATGAGTGTCTGGATTCTGGATGAATGTATTTTGGACCATTCCTCCTTACAAAACATCTCCAGTTCAGTTAGGTTTGATGGTTGCCGAGCATGGGCAGCCCGCTTCAAATCACCCCACAGATGTTCAATGATGTTCAGGTCTGGGGACTGGGATGGCCATTCCAGAACATTGTACTTGTTCCTCTGCATAAATGCCAGAGTAGATTTTATGCAGTGTTTTGGGTCGTTGTCTTGTTGAAATATCCAGCCCCGGCGTAACTTCAACTTTGTGACTGATTCCTCAACATTATTCTCAAGAATCAGCTGATATTAAGTGGAATCCATGCAACCCTCAACTTTAACCAGATTCCCAGTACTGGCACTGGCCACACAGCCCCACAGCATGATGAAACCTCCACCAAATTTTACTGTGGGTAGCAAGTGTTTTTCTTGGAATGCTGTGTTCTTTTGCCCCCATACATAACGCCCCTTGTTATGACCAAATAACTCAATCTTTGTTTCATCAGTCCACAGCACCTTATTCCAAAATGAAGCTGGCCTGTCCAAATGTGCATTTGCAGACCTCAAGCGACTCTGTTTGTGGCGTGTGTGCAGAAAAGGCTTCTTTCGCATCACTCTCCCATACAGCTTCTCCCTGTGCAAAGTGCGCTGAATTGTTGAAGGATGCACAGTGACACCATCTGCAGCAAGTTGCTGTTGTAGGTCTTTGGAGGTGGTCGGTGGGCTGTTTTTGACCGCTCACCATCCTTCGCCTTTGCCTCTCCAATATTTTATGTGGCCTGCCACTTCTGGCCTTAACAAGAGCTGTGCCTGCGGTCTTCCATTTCCTCACTATGTTCGTCACAGTGGACACTGACAGCTTATATCTCTGCGATAACTTTTTGTAGCCTTCCTCTAAACCATAATGTAGAACAATCTTTGTTTCCAGGTCATTTGAGAGTTATTTTGAGGCCCCCATGTTGCCACTCTTCAGAGGAGAGTCAAAGAGAACAACAACTTCCAATTGGCTACCTTAAATACCTTTTCTCATGATTGGATGCACCTGTCTATAAAGTTCAAAGCTTAACCACTTGCCGACCGCCTAACGACGATATACATCAACACAATGGCACGGGCAGGCAAAATCATGTACCTGGTACGTGATTGCCTTCCCGCGGGCGGCTTTGGTCTGGGAGCGTTTAGAGATGAGGGATAGGCCATCCGATTGTGGCCTCACCTCGTGATCGCTCCCAGCCAATGACAATCATCCCCTGCCTCTGTGTAGTACACAGAGGCAGAGGATGTGATGTCATCTCTCTTCGGCTCGGCAGTTTCCGTTCCGGCGCCGAGGAGAGAAGACATGTGAGTGCACAACCAACACACACACACACACAGTAGAACATGCCAGGCACACTTTACACCCCCGATCGCCCCCCCAATCACCCCTCAATCACCCCTCCCCCCTCCCTGTCACACTGACACCAAGCAGTTTTTTTTTTTCCTGATTACTGCATGGTGTCAGTTTGTGACAGTTAGAAGTGGTAGGACAGTTAGTGTTAGCCCCCTGTAGGTCTAGGGTACCCCCCTAACCCCCCCTAATAAAGTTTTAACCCCTTGGTCACCCCTCGTCACCAGTGTCGCTAAGCGATCATTTTTCTGATCGCTGTTCTAGTGTCGCTGGTGATGCTAGTTAGGGACGTAAATATTTAGGTTCGCCGTTAGCATTTTATAGCGACAGGGACCCCCATATACTACCTAATAAATGTTTTAACCCCTTGATTGCCCCCTAGTTAACCCTTTCACCACTGATCACCGTATAACCGCTACGGTTGACGCTGGTTAGTTCGTTTATTTTTTATAGTGTCAGGGCACCCGCCGTTTATTACTGAATAAAGGTTTAGCCCCCTGATCGCCCGGCAGTGATATGCGTCGCCCCAGGCAGCGTCAGTACCGCTAACACCCACGCACGCACCGTACACCTCCCTTAGTGGTATAGTATCTGTACGGATCAATATCTGATCCGATCAGATCTATACTAGTGTCCCCAGCAGTTTAGGGTTCCCAAAAACGCAGTGTTAGCGGGATCAGCCCAGATACCTGCTAGCACCTGTGTTTTTCCCCTCCGCCCGACCCAGCCCACCCAAGTGCAGTATCGATCGATCACTGTCACTTACAAAACACTAAACACATAACTGCAGCGTTCGCAGAGTCAGGCCTGATCCCTGCGATCGCTAACAGTTTTCTTGGTAGCGTTTTGGTGAACTGGCAAGCACCAGCCCCAGGTAGCGTCAGATTAGCGACAGTACCGCTAACACCCACGCACGTACCGTACACCTCCCTTAGTGGTATAGTATCTGAACGGATCAATATCTGATCCGATCAGATCTATACTGGCGTCCCCAGCAGTTTAGGGTTCCCAAAAACGCAGTCTTAGCGGGATCAGCCCAGATACCTGCTAGCACCTGCGTTTTGCCCCTCCGCCCGGCCCAGCCCAGCCCACCCAAGTGCAGTATCGATTGATCACTATCACTTACAAAACACTAAACGCATAACTGCAGCCTTCGCAGAGTCAGGCCTGATCTCTGCGATCGCTAACAGTTTTTTGGTAGCGTTTTGGTGAACTGGCAAGCACCTGCCCCAGGCAGCATCAGGTTAGTGCCAGTACCGCTAATACCCACGCACGCACCGTACACCTCCCTTAGTGGTATAGTATCTGAACGGATCAATATCTGATCCGATCAGATCTATACTGGCGTCCCCAGCAGATTAGGGTTCCCAAAAACGCAGTGTTAGCGGGATCAGCCTAGATAACTGCTAGCACCTGCGTTTTGCCCCTCCGCCTGGCCCGGCCCAGCCCACCCAAGTGCAGTATCGATCGATCACTGTCACTTACAAAACACTAAACGCATAACTGCAGCGTTCGCAGAGTCAGGCCTGATCCCTGCGATCGCTAAAAGTTTTTTCGGTAGTATTTTGGTGAACTGGCAAGCACCAGCGCCCTAGTACACCCCGGTCCGGTCGTAGTCAAACCAGCACTGCAGTAACACTTGGTGACATGGCGAGTCCCATAAGTGCAGTTCAAGCTGGTGAGGTGGCAAGCACAAGTAGTGTCCCGCTGCCACCAAAAAGACAAACACAGGCCCGTCGTGCCCATAATGCCCTTCCTGCTGCATTCACCAATCCTAATTGGGAACCCACCGCTTCTGCAGCGCCCGTACTTCCCCCATTCACATCCCCAACCAAATGCAGTCGGCTGCATGAGAGGCATTTTCTTTATGTCCTCCCAAGTACCCCTACCCAACAAACCCCCTCAAAAAAGATGTCGTGTCTGCAGCAAGTGCGGATATAGGCGTGACACCCGCTATTATTGTCCCTCCTATCCTGACAATCCTGGTCTTTGCATTGGTGAATGTTTTGAACGCTACCATACACTAGTTGAGTATTAGCGTAGGGTACAGCATTCCACAGACTAGGCACACTTTCACAGGGTCTCCCAAGATGCCATCGCATTTTGAGAGACCCGAACCTGGAACCGGTTACAGTTATAAAAGTTAGTTACAAAAAAAAAAAGTGTAAAAAAAAAAAAAAAAAAACCACAAACAAAAATAGAAAATAAAAAAAAATAGTTGTCGTTTTATTGTTCTCTCTCTATTCTCTCTATTGTTCTGCTCTTTTTTACTGTATTCTATTCTGCAATGTTTTATTGTTATTATGTTTTATCATGTTTGCTTTTCAGGTATGCAATTTTTTATACTTTACCGTTTACTGTGCTTTATTGTTAACCATTTTTTTGTCTTCATGTACGCCATTCACGAATTTGAGTGGTTATACCAGAATGATGCCTGCAGGTTTAGGTATCATCTTGGTATCATTCTTTTCAGCCAGCGGTCAGCTTTCATGTAAAAGCAATCCTAGTGGCTAATTAGCCTCTAGACTGCTTTTACACGCAGTGGGAGGGAATGCCCCCCCCCCCACCATCTTCCGTGTTTTTCTCTGGCTCTCCTGTCTCAACAGGGAACCTGAGAATGCAGCCGGTGATTCAGCCAGCTGACCATAGAGCTGATCAGAGATCAGAGTGGCTCCAAACATCTCTATGGCCTAAGAAACCGGAAGCTACGAGCATTTTATGACTTAGATTTTGCCGGATGTAAACAGCGCCATTGGGAAATTGGGAAAGCATTTTATCACACCGATCTTGGTGTGGTCAGATGCTTTGAGGGCAGAGGAGAGATCTAAGGTCTAATAGACCCCATTTTTTTCAAAAAAGAGTACCTGTCACTACCTATTGCTATCATAGGGGATATTTACATTCCCTGAGATAACAATAAAAATGATTAAAAAAAAAAATGAAAGGAACAGTTTAAAAATAAGATAAAAAAGCAAAAAAAAATAAAGAAAAAAAAAAAAAAAAAAAAAAAAGCACCCCTGTCCCCCCTGCTCTCGCGCTAAGGCGAACGCAAGCATCGGTCTGGCGTCAAATGTAAACAGCAATTGCACCATGCATGTGAGGTATCACCGCGAAGGTCAGATCGAGGGCAGTAATTTTAGCAGTAGACCTCCTCTGTAAATCTAAAGTGGTAACCTGTAAAGGCTTTTAAAGGCTTTTAAAAATGTATTTAATTTGTCGCCACTGCACGTTTGTGCGCAATTTTAAAGCATGTCATGTTTGGTATCCATGTACTCGGCCTAAGATCATCTTTTTTATTTCATCAAACATTTGGGCAATATAGTGTGTTTTAGTGCATTAAAATTTAAAAAAATGTGTTTTTTTCCGCAAAAAATGCGTTTGAAAAATCGCTGCGCAAATACTGTGTGAAAAAAAAAAAATGAAACACCCACCATTTTAATCTGCAGGGCATTTGCTTTAAAAAAATATATAATGTGTGGGGGTTCAAAGTAATTTTCTTGCAAAAAAAATAATTTTTTCATGTAATCAAAAAGTGTCAAAAAGGGCTTTGTCTTCAAGTGGTTAGAAGAGTGGGTGATGTGTGACATAAGCTTCTAAATGTTGTGCATAAAATGCCAGGACAGTTCAAAACCCCCCCAAATGACCCCATTTTGGAAAGTAGACACCCCAAGCTATTTGCTGAGAGGCATGTCGAGTCCATGGAATATTTTATATTGTGACACAAGTTGCGGGAAAGAGACAATTTTTTTTTTTTTTTTTTGCACAAAGTTGTCACTAAATGATATATTGCTCAAACATGCCATGGGAATATGTGAAATTACACCCCAAAATACATTCTGTTGCTTCTCCTGAGTATGGGGATACCACATGTGTGGGACTTTTTGGGAGCCTAGCTGCACACGGGACCCCGAAAACCAAGCACCGCCTTCAGGCTTTCTAAGGGCGTAAATTTTTGAATTCACTCTTCACTGCCTATCACAGTTTCGGAGGCCATGGAATGCCCAGGTGGCAACCCCCCCCCCCCCCAAATGACCCCATTTTGGAAAGTAGCCACCCCAAGCTATTTGCTGAGTGGTATAGTGAGTATTTTGCAGACCTCCCTTTTTGTCACAAAGTTTTAAAAATTGAAAAAAGAAAAAAAAAATGTTTTTCTTGTCTTTCTTCATTTTCAAAAACAAATGAGAGCTGCAAAATACTCACCATGCCTCTCAGCAAATAGCTTGGGGTGTCTACTTTCCAAAATGGGGTCATTTGGGGGGGTTTGTGCCACCTGGGCATTCCATGGCCTCCGAAACTGTGATAGGCAGTGAAGAGTGAAATCAAAAATTTACACCCTTAGAAATCCTGAAGGCGGTGATTGGTTTTCGGGGCCCCGTACGCGGCTAGGCTCCTAAAAAGTCCCACACATGTGGTATCCCCATACTGAGGAGAAGTAGCTAAATGTAATTTGGGGTGCAATTCCACATATGCCCATGGCCTGTGTGAGCAATATATCATTTAGTGACAACTTTGTGCAAAAAAAAAAAAACAAACATTTGTCACTTTCCCGCAACTTGTGTCAAAATATAAAATATTTCATGGACTCAACATGCCTCAAAGCAAATAGCTTGGGGTGTCTACTTTCCATGGGGTCATTTGGGGGGGGGTTTATGCCATCTGGGCATTTTATGGCCTTCAAAACTGTGATAGGTAGTGAGGAGTAAAATCAAAAATTTATGCCCTTAGAAATCCTGAAGGCAGTGATTGGTTTTCGGGGCCCCGTACGCGGCTAGGCTCCCAAAAAGTCCCACACATGTGGTATCCCCATACTCAGGAAAAACAGCTAAATGTATTTTGGGGTGCAATTCCACATATGCCCATGGCCTGTGTGAGCAATATATCATTTAGTGACAACTTTTTGTAATTTTTTTTTGTCATTATTCAAACACTTGGGACAAAAAAAATGAATATTCAATGGGCTCAACATGCCTCTCAGCAATTTCCTTGGGGTGTCTACTTTCCAAAATGGGGTCATTTGTGGGGGTTTTGTACTGCCCTGCCATTTTAGCACCTCAAGAATAAAAACGGCAGAGGTGATCAAATACCATCAAAAGAAAGCTCTATTTGTGGGAAGAAAAGGCCGCAAATTTCGTTTGGGTACAGCATTGCATGACCGCGCAATTAGCAGTTAAAGCGACGCAGTGCCAAATTGTAAAAAGTGCTCTGGTCAGGAAGGGGGTAAATCCTTCCGGGGCTGAAGTGGTTAATGAGCTCACTAAACCAATTGTGTGTTCCAATTAATCAGTGCTAAGTAGTTACAGGTATTCAAATCAACAAAATGACAAGGGTGCTCAAATTTATGCACCTGTCTAATTTCGTTTTGATGCATATTGCGCATTTTCTGTTAAACCAATAAACCTCATTTCACTACTGAAATATTACTGTGTCCTTCAGTTATTTTATAGATCAAAATGAAATTGCTGATCCAAACACCCAAATATTTATAAATGACAATCATGGAAATTGTCAGGGGTTCCTAAACCTTTGCATACGACTGTATATGAGCTGTCCCTGCTCTACACTAATCTATGTAGGAATGACACGGTCTCAATTCACTACAGTGAAACTATCTGTGCTGTCCCTACTCTAGCTGCACACTATGCAAAGCTGAATGATGGTCCTCTTCACTACACTCACACTATCCCTAGAGTGACACAAAACTAATATTCTACACTGACAATTGAAGCAAAATAGCACAGTATAGCACACTAACTAACTAATATAACTGAACTGAAAATGGCTGCCATTGAAAGAATACTTTTATACTGTGGGGCAGTAATGAGCCATGATTGGATAAAGTCATGATGACAGTGTCCAATCATGACTCTGACAGTGCTCTGTGCCCTGATTGGCTGAAGCTTTCACTGCTTCAGCCAATCAGGGCTTGCAATGCACTGTTCAGCGCCGAAATGCATTGTGGTCGGTTTTGGGGGGGGGGGGGACAAACGGTCAAATGACCCATTTGTTCGGCTATTCGCGAACGACCGAGCAATGAAAGTTTGGCCCGAACTTATGCTCAGGCTGAACCTTTTTCCCTAAAGATAAATGGTTTTCAAATTTTTTTACAAATAAATATCTGAAAAGTGTGGCGTGCATTTGTATTAAGCCCCTTTTACTCTGATACCCCTAACTAAAATCTAGTGGAACCAATTGCATTCAGAAGTCACTTAATTAGCAAATAGCGTCCACCTGTGTGTAATTTAATCTCAGTTTAAATACAGCTGTTCTGTGAAGCCCTCAGAGGTTTGTTAGAGAATCTTTGTGAATAAACAGCATCGTGAAGGTCAAGGAACACACCAGACAGGTCAGGGATAAAGTTGTGGAGAAATTTAAAGCAGGGTTAGGTTATAAAAAAATATCCCAAGCTTTGAACATCTCATGGAGCACTGCTCAATCCATCATCTGAAAATGGAAAGAGTATGGCACAACTGCAAACCTACCAAGACATGGCCGTCCACCTAAACTGACAGGCCGGGCGAGGGGAGCATTAATCAGAAAAGCAGCCAAGAAACCCATGGTAACTCTGGAGGAGCTGCAGCAATCCACAGCTCAGGTGGGAGAATCTGTCCACAGGGCAACTATTAGTCGTGCACTCCACAAATCTGGCCTTTATGGAATAGTGACAAGAAGAAAGCCATTGTTGAAAGAAAGCCATAAGAAATCCCATTTGCAGTTTGCGAGAATCCGTGTGGGAGACATAGCAAACATGTGGAAGAAGGTGCTCTGGTCAGATGAGACCAAAATTTTACTTTGTGGACTAAAAGCAAAATGCTATGTGTGATGAAAAAGTAAACACTGCACATCACCCTGAGTACACCATCCCCACCGTGAAACACGGTGGTGGCAGCGTTGTGGGGATGCTTTTCTTCAGCAGGGACAGGGAAACTGGTCAGAGTTAATGGGAAGACAGATGGAGCCAAATACAGGGCAATCTTAGAAGAAAACCTGTTAGAGTCTGCAAAATACTTGAGACTGGGGAGGAGGTTTACCTTCCAGCAGGACAACGACCCTAAACATACAGCCAGAGTTACAATGGAATGGTTTAAATCAAAGCATAATTCATGTGTTAGAATGGCCTGGTCAAAGTCCAGACCTAAATCCAATTGAGGATCTGTGTCAAGACTTGAAAATTGCTGTTCACAGACGCTCTCCATCCAATCTGATAGAGCTTGAGCTATTTTTCAAAGAAGAATGGGGAACAATTTCACTCTCTAGATGTGCAAAGCTGGTAGAGACATACCCAAAAAGACGTGCAGCTGTAGTTGCAGCGAAAGGTGGCTCTACAAAGTATTGACTCAGGGGGGCTGAATACAAATGCACGCCACACTTTTCAGATATTTATTTCTAAAGAAAATTGAAAACCATTTATCATTTTCCTTCCACTCCACAATTTTGTGCCACTTTGTGTTGGTCTATCACATAAAATTCCAATAAAATACATTTACATTTTTGTCTGTAACATGACAAAATGTAGAAAATGTCAAGGGGTGTGAATACTTTTTCAAGGCACTGTATATCCTGGTGCTGGCCTCCTAGGGTTCATATCCACATTACAGTAACAAATGAACAAAAGGTAATAGAGACAGCAGGTACAGCTGCTGTATTTTTTGAATAATTGACCAGGTGCATGGCAGACCACATGAGAACCTGCATATGAGCGTCACTATTAGCGGGTGAGGGATTTAGAGCATGGTTTTCTGGTACTTTTTGTTCATGTGTCATTGAGAGGTGGAAAGAAACCCTAAGGGGGGCCAGCATCAAGCATCTCTTTCCTTTTGGCCAGTGTTTAATTATAGACAGTTGTTACATGCTACCATTATACCTCTGAAAGTTGTATTAAAGTCATTTTTGCCCCTGAATCAGATAAACATAACATAGCACCTGCATTTGTCCCCGACTATGTTTAGAGATCTACCCATATAGCCAGTGCAAATGGTATACAGAGCAATAGCCACAGCTCTCCCTTTTTTCCACAACGATGATTGATAATGACTGTGTCCCTTGTCATGGAAATATAGCAGCACAACCATGGGACAATTGGAAAAGGACACTCTGAGAAGAAAATTTAAAAAAATCTATAGAATAGTTTATGCTATTTATATCCGATTTAAGAAATAAAAAGAGTCCCTTTAATACCACTTTAATGAGGTTGGTTTACTAAAGGAAAACACAATGTTCACAATTATATATTTACTTACCTTAGAGAATAAGGTTAGTCTGAAACATCTAATAATGTATAACCCTTTCATGACTAAGCCTATTTTTGACATTTGGTGTTTACAAGTTAAAATCCATATTTTTTGCTAGAAAATTACTTAGAGCCCCCAAACATTATTTTTTTTAGCAGAGAATCTAGAGAATAAAATGGCGATTGTTGCAATATTTTATATCACGCGGTATTTGTGCAGCGTTGTTTTAAATGCAACTTTTTGGGAAAAGAGACACTTTCATGAATTATAAAAAAACACAAACAGTAAAGTTAGCCCAATTTTTTTGTATAATGTGAAAGATGTTATGCTGAGTAAATAAATACCAAACATGTCACGCTTTATAATTGCACACACTCGTGGAATGGCGACAAACTACGGTACCTAAAAATCTCCATAGGCGACGCTTTAATTTTTTTTTACGGTTACCAGGTTAGAGTTACAGAGGAGATCTAGTGCTAGAATTATTGCTCTTGCTCTGACAATCGCGGCAATACCTCACATGTTTGATTTGAACGCCGTTTACATATGCGGGCGCGACTTCCATATGCGTTTTCTTTGCTTGGCGAGCTCGCGGGGACAGGGGCGCTTTAAATTTTTTTTTTCTTATTTATTTTAATATTAATAAATTGTGTTTTAAAAAAAAGTGATCATTTTTATTGCTGTCACAAGGAATGTAAACATCCCTTGTGACAGTAATAGGTGATGACAGGTACTCTTTATGGGGGGGTCTAAAAGACCTCCAATCCCTCCTTTGCACTTCAAAGTATTCAGATCACCGAAAACGGCGATTCTGAATACTGTATATTTTTTTTAAAACCGGCGCCATTGGCAGCCGAGTACACAGGAAGTGACGTCATGACGTCGCTTCCGTGTTTTTCTATTAGGAGGCTGGAACAAAGCCACACACAGCTTTGTTCCAGACTGTTATAGCTGCCGGAGGCGGCAGATTGGTGATCGGCCTCTCGATGGAACGGGAGGCCCGGTAAGAGCGGCGGGAGGGGGGGGGATTCTCTCGCTCCTCCGGTATAACAGCAAGGCGGCTTTTAGCCGCATCGGTTGTTATACCTGGGTAGCCGATCACCGGCTCTAAAAAACAGTACCGGAATGATGCCTGCAGCTGCGGGCATCATCCCGGTATAACTCCCGAAAGCCGAGTACGCACATCTACGTACACTCGGCGGGAAGGGGATAAGGAAAAAATTCTGTTTTTACATGATTAAATATGTAAAGTGACCATGGCTTCATCTTAAAGAGGAAGTAAACGCTGCCTCTTTTTTTTGTTATTTTGTTTCCCATTGACTTGCTTAGATTTCCCAGGAAAGGACTCTCCTCTGTTTACACAGTTCCTGTCCTGGGTGGACGAACTGCCAACTGTGTTATCAAACCCACTCTTCCACTAATCGAAGGTTCTGCTTTTTCTTATTTACCTACAGGTTTAGCACAATATCCTGTTTGGGGAGGGACATTTTTCAACTCCCCAAAAAAAAGAGGGCTACACATGTTTGAAATTTGAGAACATATTTTGGTTCCCCTATATACCCATTTCCCACAATCTATTTTTTAAACACACAATTAAAGGGGTTTTAAGGTCACAGTGTACACTTTCAGCATTATAATAGTAATATACACTATAGTTATTTTTGACAATCTAATATTAGCTTACTTTCATGTTGTAAGTGTTGCCTGTCTGCTGCCTATTTCTGTCCACAACTTCCTGGATTCCCTGCATGCTTTGCAGCATCTACCCTGTATATTTTCAATTTCTAAGGACTACATATGCCATGGTACATTGCTGCCTGCAAGCAGTGATACCTGTACTGACTCTGCCTCCTGAAGCTCCACCTTTCCTCTCTCTCCTCCTCCTCTTAGCATCTCCTGTAGTTCAGAAGCCAGGCTCTGTGAAATGTGTGACACAGCAATGCCTACTCACAGGACATACGTGAATAAGATTAATAGGCTTAGGATAGAATTACTTGAAATACAATATGGAAATGAATATGCAGTATGTTTTTACATTTGACTATAGCTATGCTCTAAGTGCATTTATGATCAATTTACGTTAGGGTTGCCTTAATCAAAAAAAATAGGGCTATTCACCTAGCAAAGTGAAATTTCACTTGGTCCAGCCGTGTCTAAAAGAAAGAAAGCAACACAATCTATTGAAATTAAGTTTAATTATTTTTGTTTGTGTAGTCAGATGTATCAAAAATGTACAGAAACCAAAGCATAATAGGCATATACTAAATTGTTTATTCCCATGCAAACCATGAAAGGTATTTTGAAATCCATGATACAATTTGTGTCCTACTCTTAGGTATGCTAAGTAAGGTGGATTGCACTCTGAATTTCTAACAGCAAAATAAAACAGTTTGCAACTGCTCCGGGCACAGAAACACAAGCTATATTAAACTATGTGATTAGCAAGAATGTTAGAAATGTATCCATGTAAATGAATTCAAAGTGAAGTGTGATTACACGGTCTCTAGATTTTACAGCTTAAAGCAAAATATTATATTAAAATGTATATGATTTTTTTCACTCCATTTTTCTAAGATGCTGGTTTTAAGTTAAAGAAGAACTTATTTTACCATTTAAAATGTGCTGGCTTACAATGGGTTAAGTCCACCGAGGTGCATGCAACCTTGTGGACTTCTTTCTTTTATTTACAACTGAGCCCCAAGAGTACAGATATTTTCACTACTCTAACTTTGGACCATCAGGTCTCAAACACAGAAGCTGCAGAATTGTGTGCAGCTGCTTTGCTTGCCCCTCCTCTTCTCTCACCCAATCACAGAACGCTTTGTATTATGTGAAGCCGTTTACAAAATACAAAGCTTTGTGTGAATGGGCAGCTTGAAGGGAGGGGAAGACAGAACATCTACTGTGTAAGAAAGCAATTTATCTCCTGTCAGAGTACCAGGAGTATAGCGATAGCTCCTGGCACTCAGTAAAACTGTCAGTTGTAATCAAAATAAATAGAACTATGAGGTGGCATACTCCTCATTGGATTTAACCCGTTGTAAGCCAGCACAGTTTAACTACCTGTCACCCATTCACAGTAGATTTACTGCAGGCGAGCAGCTTAGGCAGGGTGGACAATGTTCCTGTACGTTGCTGACTTGCTTCTGGTCTCCCTCTGCCAACCCATGCTGTGATTGGATGCAGCACAAGTTTGGCAGCTGATTTCAGCCAATGATTTTGGCTGAAGTCAGCTGATCTGCTGTGTCCAATCACACACAGCAGTAGATTTACTAAAACTGGTGCACTCAGAACTTGGTGCAGCTGTGCATGTTAGCCAATCAGTATTTAACCTCAGCTTGCTCAATTAAGCTTTGGCAATAAAACCTGGAAGCTGATTGGTTTCCATGCAGAAGTGAGCCTTATTTTGTACTCTCCAGCTTTTAGTAAAAAAAACCTACAGAGCTCTGTGTTTTCAAACACACAGAACTTCTATGTACAGGGAACAGTGATCTGGCTGTTTCTTCTCCCTGAAAAGCAGGGAAAAAAAAAACAGCTTTGTAGTAAAGTAAAAGCAACACAATGTTAACCCCTTCCCAGCCAGTGTCAAAATATAGATCTATTTTTGTGAAAAAAATTATATAAATTTAATTTGCGTACAATGTTGCATGACCGTGCAATTGCCAATTAAAGTGCTGAGTACTGAATATCAAAAAATGTCCTCGTCATGAAGGGGTAAAACCTTCTGGAGGTTAAGTGGTTAAATATAAAGGTAATTCCTGAAGTCCTTTTTTAACATGTTAACATGTCCTATTCACTAAAATCTGTATGCCAGACAATCACAATCACACTTGTTAAAGTGGTAGTAACTCTACATTCTAACTTTCCATCATGAAAATCATTCCTAAACAATAAACCTGGTGCTGTCTTTACATTCCACCTAACCTTTGCCATTGTGTAGGAATCAGGCAATGTTCACTTTAATGATGTCACCGACACATGCGCATATTGAAGGGTAGTCACAGCATGCTCTGTGTGCCGTCAGTCATAGTTACATAGTAGGTGAGGTTGGAAAAAGACACAAGTCCATCAAGTCCAACCTATGTGTGTGATTATGTGTCAGTATTACATTATATATCCCTGTATGTTGCGGTCATTCAGGTGATTATCTAATAGTTTCTTGAAGCTATCAATGCTCCCCGCTGAGACCACTGCCTGTGGAAGGGAATTCCACATCCTTACCGCTCTTACAGTAAAGAACCCTCTACGTAGTTTAAGGTTAAACCTCTTTTCTTCTAATTGTAATGAGTGGCCCCGAGTCTTATTAAACTCTCTTCTGCGAAAAAGTTTTATCCCTATTGTGGGGTCACCAGTACAGTATTTGTAAATTGAAATCATATCCCCTCTCAAGCGTCTCTTCTCCAGAGAGAATAAGTTCAACGCTCGCAACCTTTCCTCATAACTAAGATCCTCCAGACCCTTTATTAGCTTTGTTGCCCTTCTTTGTACTCGCTCCATTTCCAGTACATCCTTCCTGAGGACTGGTGCCCAGAACTGGACAGCATACTCCAGGTGCGGCCGGACCAGAGTCTTGTAGAGCGGGAGAATTATCGTTTTATCTCTGGAGTTTATCCCCCTTTTAATACATGCCAATATTCTGTTTGCCTTATTAGCAGCAGCTTGGCATTGCATGCCATTGCTGAGCCTATCATCTACTAGGACCCCCAGGTCCTTTTCCATCCTAGATTCCCCCAGAGGTTCTCCCCCCAGTGTATAGATTGCATTCATATTTTTGCCACCCAAATGCATTATTTTACATTTTTCTACATTGAACCTCATTTGCCATGTAGTCGCCCACCCCATTAATTTGTTCAGGTCTTTTTGCAAGGTTTCCACATCCTGCGGAGAAGTTATTGCCCTGCTTAGCTTAGTATCGTCCGCAAATACAGAGATTGAACTGTTTATCCCATCCTCCAGATCATTTATAAACAAATTAAATAGGATTGGTCCCAGCACAGAACCCTGGGGAACCCCACTACCCACCCCTGACCATTCTGAGTACTCCCCATTTATCAGTCCATTCAGGAAAATGCCATGCCTGTGTCATCAACTCTCTGCGGCATTGAATTGCAATCCTTAGGTTTAGGGAGTGGAAAGGGGTAGGGACAAGCTCACCTTTTGCTCAGTAATTTAAGATTTGCACTTTACAATGGTTTTACATAAATGGTGCATTAGGTAAATTTAACTGAAAGACATGAGGGCACACTTTGTGCCCAGAGGAAAAGAAGACTGGGGATGATTCAACTCAAGTGGTGCATGCAATTTTAGGAACATACATCAGTTCAGACTGTATTTTCAGGGCATGGCAGCCCAGTTTTTTTTAAAAGAAACGAAGTTCAAAAGAAAATAACAGCAAATTCCCTCACAGGGAGTTCCACCATTACTGTATAATTCCAACCTTCAGCCTCCTGGCTTACTCACTCACCGCTGCTTCAGACCTCACGCCTAGGTCTCAGTGTTGCTCCTCAGAGCGTATGCTTGGGTCAAGCTCTGTCCTAGCTTACCCAGGGTTCAAACTGCCACCTGCAGTCTCTCTCCTAAAGCACATGGGTGTCCTCCTAACACTCATGCACAGATGTCATGTCTGTAGGGTGGAGTCCTCCTGACTCCTTGACAAGACTTCCTATCTTCAACTGGGAGCCTGCCTCCTAAACAAGAGCCCTGAGCTCTCTTCCTGGGAGGATTATGAAGCCATCCCACAGGTGTGTAATTAGCATGCCTGCCAAAATCAGGCATACACTGCTCATATACACCGTGACACGGGGTTGCATCTCCACAATATTAAATAATTCTTAGCTGTAAAAAGAAGTGAAATAATATTCCACAGGAATTGGCTCTAGCCAACACAATGGATTGCTTTGAAAGGGCTGGACAGGTTTCTAAGTACACAAAATATAAAAAAGGATACTAAAGGTAGAGAAAAGAACATTCAGAGTGTTATCAGATTGCCTATGGGAATCAAGAATGAATGTTTTTCTGATGGGGAGTTTGGACTATGCTTAGAATAGGAATTGATTTACTAAAGGCAAATAAGCTGTTCACATTTTAAGGGAATTTTCACTTCAGCAAATCAACCCCAATGGGCTCCATACACAAAAGTATCTTGCATGTGGTATTTTTTTTATTTTTGTTTTTTCAATAAAGGTCTTGTCAAAAACTGCCTCCTGTCTTTTTTTATACTGTACTTTTTTTGGTGAATGAGTAGGGGTATTATGTACCCCATACTCATTCACACGGGGGAGGCCGGTATCTGGGGGCCCTCTTGTTAAGAACCCCACAACCATAGGCCAGGGTTGTGGGGAAGAGGCCCTTGTCCCCATCAACATGGCAACAAAGAACCCCTCCATGTTGAGGGCATGTGGCTTCACCGCCGACTTCATAGCCGACTGCACAGCCGATTGCACAGCCAGCTTCCCACTGCGCATATGCGAGCCACACTGTGCTTTGTGAATGGTCCTGCAGTCTTCTGGGACCTGTTATGTGTCCCAGAAGACTGCAGGAGAATAAGGAGGGGGGTTTTACTTCTCCTCTGATCACCACAGCGATCTGACCGTACGTGGGAGCGGGTACCTGTCAAAACCTGGTACCTGCTCCCTCCCCCTCCCCCCAAAAAAGTGCCAATGGGGAGGGTGCAAACAAGCAGAACTTCCCCTTTTGGGTGAAGTTCTGCTTTATTGTATCACGTCTTAGCAACCATACAGTAATGTGTTGCACTAATGCAGGTGTATGCATAGTGTAACTTCACCATTATTTTTGCTTGCATGTCATGGAATGATTAAAGTGAACACATATTTACCTTATTTACTGATTTCAGAAAAATGTAACAATTGATTTAGGAAAAAGTGCTGCATACTCTACAACACAAAAGCTAAGATTTATACAAACATGGTTTAAGAAATAATGACTGAGATCAATGCAACATCTAAAAGAGCAGCAGGGGGTTGATCATTTCCGTCACTGCTCACCATTCTTGAGAAGCAGGATACAAACAATCAATTACATTTCTTGTTGTATCCTACCCATATTGTGCATCAATGAAGTTGGAGGAATCCTTGAACACACTTAGCACTTCCAAGTCAAATTCTAGTACCTACACTGCTTGCAATACATTTAATGTGGTTATAAAGCCTAAATATATTTTACATAATGCATTAAGTAATGCATTAAGTCTTACCTTGCATTAAGGTAAAAAAATGTTTAGGCATTAACCCCCCCCCCTTTTACTTACCCCAGAGCCCATATTTAATTCCAGAGCCCATATTCAATCCACTGCTGTTCCTGTCTGCAGCTCGTCTCTCCCCTCACTCCTCTCTACTGTCAATCAAAGCCAGTAATGAGGGAGTGGAGGGCAGGGCCAAGGCCCGCTGTCTGTGACTGTAAACACAGACAGCGAGGCTCGGGAGTGAGAGAGTGGGGCACTCGTCAGAAAGGAGTCGTCAGGAGCTTCGTCAGGGAACGTCCGAGAAGAGGACATTTGGGGTCGCTCTGTGCAATTTCATTGCACAATGTAGGTGAGTATTTAGCCAGGTAGAGGTTACTGCTGTCCCACTGGGAAGTTAGGGGTTAACTGCACTCCTGGCTCTTCTGTCTTGGCAGGTTTTTCTAACTGAATGTGGTTTTTATTTGGGAAAAATCCTACTTGTAATTAGTGATGAGCCGAACACTCCCCGGTTCGGTTCGCACCAGAACAGACAAAAAAGAGGGTGAACATCGTTAAAGTCTATGGGACACAAATGTGAAAAATTAAAAGTGTTAATTTTAAAGGCTTACATGCAAGTTATTGTCATAAAAAGTGTTTGGGGACCCGGGTCCTGCCCCAGGGGACATGTATCAATGCAAAAAAAAGTTTTTAAAACAGCCGTTTTTTCAGGAGCAGTGATTTTAATAATGCTTGAAATTAAACAATAAAAATTAAATATTCCTTTAACCACTTGCTGCCGCCATATAGCAAAAGAACAGTGGCAAAGTGGTTTCAATATCCTGACCGGACGTCATATGACGTCGCCAGGATATCAAGCCGCTGTGCGCTCCCAGGGGCGTGCATCGTGGTGATTGTTGTTGCAGTGTGTCAGTCTGACACAACGCAACACCGATCTAGGTAAAGAGTCTCTGACGGAGACTCTTTACTATGTGATCAGCCGTGTCCAATCACGGCTGACCACAGTGTAAACAGGAAGAGCCGGTGATCGGCTTTTCCTCACTCGCATCTGTCAGACGCGTGTAGAGGAGAGCCGATCGGCTGCTCCTCTGACAGGAGGGGTCTGTGCTGACTGATTTTTAGTGTAGCCTCCCCCACCCCCGAGGATGCTCACACTGGACCACCAGGGACGCCACTAGGACCACCAGGGATGTCACCACCAGGTATGCCACCCTAGACCACCAGGGATGCCAATCAGTGCCCACGATGGATGCCAATCAGTGCCCACAATGGGCATCACTGATTGGCAGGGATTATTGTTTGGCACTGATTGGCATCCATCCGTACCATCAATTAGTGTACATCAATGCTACCTATCAGTGCCCATCCATGCCACCTATCAGTGCTCATCCGTGCCACCTATCAGTGCCAATCTGTGCTGCCTATCGGTGCCCATCCATGCCGCCTTTCAGTGCCCATCAGTGCCACCTATGTGTACCCATCAGTACTGCATATCAGTGGCCATCAGTGCTGCATATTAGTGCCAATCACCAGTGCCACCTCATCAGTGGCACCTCATTGGTGCCACCTCATCTGTGCCCATCAGTGCCGCCTTATCAGTGCCCATCAGTGAAGGAGAAAACTTACTTATTTACAAAGTTTTGTAATAAAAACAAAAAAAACACGTCTTTTCAAAATTTTCAGTCTTTTTTTTATTTGTTTAGCAGAAAATAAAAATCAGAGAGGTGATCAAATACCACCAAAAGAACGCTCTATTTGTTGGAACAAAATGATAAAAATTTTGTTTGGGTACAGTGTTGTATGACCACTCATTTGTCATTCAAAGTGCGACAGCGCTGAAAATTGGTCTGGGCAGGAAGGTGTATAAGTGCCCTGTGTTGAAGTGGTTAAATATCGTGCCGGGGGGGGTCTCCTTAATCTGCCTGTAAAGTAGCGCATCTTTACCATGTTTATAACAGTACCGCAGCAAAATTACATTTCTAAAGGAAAGAATGTAATTTAAAATTACTCGCAGCTGTAATGTATTGCCGGATCCTGGCAATATACATAAAAAAATCATTGAAAAAGACAGCGTAGGTTCACCCCTCCCCCCCAGTCCATACCAGGCCCTTCGGGTCTGGTATGGATATTAAGGGGAACATGACAATTTTTTTTAAAAAATGGCATGGGGTTCCCCCCCAAAATCCATACTAGGCCCTTCAGGTCTGGTATGGAATTTAAGGGGAACCCCGCGCCAAAATAAAAAAAAAATGTGGTGGGGTCCCCCCTAAATCCATACTAGACCCTTATCCACGCATGCAACCTGGTATCTAAGGATTGGTAAGCTGCAATATAATAAATGCTTGCTTTTGCATTTAATACTGTTTTAAGAAAATCATGGGACATGGTTATCATATTGCTAAAAACCTGGGAATACCACTGGTGAGGAGACATCCTGCAATGTGTACACTACTTCTGTAAATATGGTATACATTGTTTGATGCTCCATTAATGAGCATATAGACATACTGTATATTATCAAGGTTGTTAGTGTTCTCTAAATTGCACATGGTTAGTACACTGGAATGGGTAACAGCTGAGATATAATGCCAATTGTGCCCTGTGTTATCTTTGGAACTGTGTTTGGTAGCCTGCAGTCAGAGGAAAATGTGGAGTGGATGGCATGGAGGCAAATAACTAGTCTATGCAAAATGTATTATTTATTTTTTACAGGTACTTATATAGCACCATCAATTTACACAACACTTTTACATATACATTAGTCCCTACCCTCAATGAGCTTACAATCTAAGGTTCATAACTTACATTAATACATATACTACAAGGGACGTGCAGTCAGGGGAGACAGGTGAGGCAGAGCCTCACCTGCCATGAACATAAAAAACCCCCCAAAAAAAGATCGAGCTTTGAGGGTCGTAGCTCGGCGACCTGGGGTCACAGAGACCCACCACTGGGGCTCCTGGGACCTATGGTTCCGGAAATACGGGGTTCCTTGTGCAGCCTGTCAGAAGCTACATTCAGAGCGGCCAGTTTAAATACAAGCTGGCACATGCTGTTTGCAGCAGACTGAGAGGATGAGCTAACAGTGCCTCTGTCTTCTTGTCAGAGGCACTGAGCTCAATGGACAGCTTGGAGCCTTGAACCAATGGTAAAGTACCATGGGCCCCAGCTGTCCAATAAAAATGCCGCAGTAGAGGCACGCCTCTCACTGCAGTGTCATAGAAGAGGGCATGTGTCTAAAAGACACATACTCCCTTCCAGCCCAGCCCTCTTAACTAGGAAGAAAAAATGGGTTTATGGGTGTAAGATTTACCCACAATCCCATGTTTTTCTCACATAGTTAAGAGGGAGAATGAGAATCTTCTACTGAAAAAGTACTGTTTTAATCAAGCTAAATCATATATTATTATGCTATATGTTATAACATAATAATTTAATTATTTATCTATTTACTGTGAAATTACTGGTTTGAAGTTATAACTTCAAACTTCAGTAATTTGTCTGTTAAGCCACCTGCTTGAGTACAGATTTTGAAAATATAGTAAATTACCTTAAAAACAATATACAATAATTATTATATATTACTTACTTATGGTCAGTCCAATTCTGACACTTCTCTCCTACATGTAAAAATCATCATTTGTTTGCTAGAAAATTACTCAGAACCCCCAAACATTATATATATTGTATTAGCAGAGACCCTAGGGAATAAAATGGTGGTTGTTGCAACTTTTTATGTTACACGGTCTTTCAAATGTGTTTTTTTTTTTTTTTTGGAAAGAAACTGTTTCATGCATAAAAAAAACACTAAAGTTAGCCCGATTTATTTGTATACTATGAAAGATGATGTTATACTGAGTAAATAGATACCTAACATGTCACGCTTTAAAATTGCGCACACTTGTGGAATGGCACCAAACTTCAGTACTTAAACACCTCAATACTGGGCACTTTCACCCCCTTCCTTCCCAGACCAATTTTCAGCTTTCAGCACTCTCACACTTTCAATGACAACTGTGCGGTCATGCAATGCTGTACCCAAATGAAATTTTTATCATTTTGTTCACACAAATAGAGCTTTCTTTTGGTGGTATTTATTCATGACTCCATTTTTTATTTTTTGCAATATAAGCGAAAAAAGAGCGGAAATTTGGAAAAAAAAACAATATTTTCTTCTTTCTATTTCAATAGAAATCCAATAAAATCGAATTTTGTCAAAAAAAAATCGAAGCCAAAATGTATTCTGCTACATGTTTTTGTTAAAAAAAAATCCTGTTAAGTGTATAATAATTGGTTCGTGTGATCACAGACACATGTGCGCAAATGATCATGTACAGATGTGCGCAGGTGATCACAGACATATGTGTGCAGATAATCATTGGGACATGTGATTTTACTGGGACATATGTGGGGGACAGGTGTTTTTACTATGTGGGGACATGTGTTTTGGGGACGTGTTTTGGGGACATTGTGTGTTTACTTTGTGTTTTTTTACATGTGTGGGGACACTAGACTGGTGATCAGTGAGTAAAAAGCTGTAAAAAACAGCTCATACTCACTGATCACCAGCCGGCTGCAGCGATCCGCTCTCCTCTCCTCGCTGACAACTTCCGTGTGAGGAGAGCAGATTGCCTAGCAACCAGCTCTGTGTTTACATCACATGACGGCTGTGATTTGACACGGCCGTCATGTGATCAGGAAGGCCAATCGCAGAGCCCTCCTACCGATCGGAGATGCGCTGTGTCCGGGCGACACGAGCACATTGGGATCGCGCGTGCGATCCCGCTCCTTCTGAGGGACGTTCCTGAATGTCCACTCAGAAGGAGAGATAGCCCACCCAGCCGTTTATGTGCAGTGGCCAGGTGGGAAGTGGTTAAAAATCTCCATAGGCGACGCTTTAAAGATTTTTACAGGTTACATGTTTAGAGTTAAAGAGGAGGTCTAGTGCTAGAATTATTGCTCTCGCTCTAATGCTTGTGGCGCATGTAACCTGTAACCTGTGTGTGTCTGATACTAGCCAATGCCTCACCAGCCACTGACCTCACCACACATCCCTAATATAATAAGGCCAATTCATATAGTATCCAAATAACCTACCAGCATGTCTTTGGGGTGTGAGAGGAAACCCACGCAGACACGGGAAGAACATGCAAACTCCAGGCAGGTAGTATCAGGGTTTGGGATTTGAACTAATGACCCCAGTGCTGCTAAGTGGAAGTGCTAACCACTTAGCCACTGTATTGCCCAGGAATACCTGTAAGTGATCAGATGTCTGTATATCTATGCCTCAGATCTAAAGATAAAAGCTTTTTTGTATAAATTTAGGACTATTACAGTGGAGTGTGATACTTTGTTCCTAACAGCCAGAATAAATCATATGTAAGCCTTGGAAAGACTTTGGGGTTGATTTATTGGAATAAGCTGTTCACTTTACAAGGGAATTCTCCATAGCTAAGTGGATGAAGTGAAGTTCTGCTGACTTTCATCATTCAATCTTGTGCAAGCAAAAATACATTTTTATTCTGTTATTTTTTTCCTGCACGTACTTGGGTGTTCTTGCAAAGTGAATTTTTATCACATTCACTAAGCTAAGAAATAATTAATGAAAACTGAACAGCCTATTTGCCTATAGTTAATCAACCCCTTTGTGTCACTTTGAAGGTGGTATATAACGGTTGAAGGTTGCATATCATGGCTTATGAACATTAGGAACTTAATCGTCTGTCCTTGTGCAATCCTTGATTTGGACTGTCTAGCAGTACTGTGGATTTTTGGCACAGTGCTGAGTGTGTGGTACCCCGATCCAATGATATTTAAAAAAATATGGATCTCGTCTTGTTTTATTGGTGGTGGGTTGACATGTGCTTATATACACTATATTACTAAAAGTATTAGGACACCTGCCTTTAAACGCACATGAACTTTAATGGCATCCTAGTCTTAGTCCGTAGGGTTCAATATTGAGTCGGCCCACCCTTTGCAGCTATAACAGCTTCAACTTTTCTGGGAAGGCTGTCCACAAGGTTTAGGAGTGTGTCTATGGGAATGTTTGACCATTCTTCCAGAAACGCATTTGTGAGGTCAGCCACTGATGTGGATGAGAAGGCTTGGCTCGCAGCCTCCGCTCTAATTCATCCCAAGGGTGTTCTATTGGGTTGAGGTCAGGACTGTGTGCATGCCAGTCAAGTTCCTGCACCCCAAACTTGCTCATCCATGTCTTTATGGACCTTGCTTTATGCACTGGTGTCCAGTCATGTTGGAACAGGAATGGGCCATCCCCAAACTGTTCCCACAAAGTTGGGAGCATGAAATTGTCTGGAATGTCTTGGCATGCTGACGCCTTAAGAGTTCCCTTCACTGAAACTAAGGGGCCAAGCCCAACCCCTGAAAAACAACCCCACACCATAATCCTCCCTCCACCAAATGATTTGGACCAGTGCACAAAGCAATGTCCATAAAAACATGGATGAGCGAGTTTGGAGTGGAGGAACTTGCACAGAGTCCTGACCTCAACCCGATAGAACACCCTTGGGATGTATTAGAGCGGAGACTGCGAGCCAGGCCTTCTTGTCCAACATCAAAGTGCCTGACCTCACAAATGAGCTTCTGGAAGAATGGTCAAACATTCCCACAGACACACTCCTTGTGGACAGCCATCCTATGGACTAGGACTGGGATGCCATTAAATTACATGTGCCCCAATACTTTTGGTAATATAGTGTATTTTTAAGATCTGGTCTTTTGTATTTTAATAAATAATAAAAACCTTGAGAGTGCAATATATCTTCTATTCCATTTCTGCCATGTTAGGAATATTTACATAATTTGGCAGCTATTATTTGAAAGGAGAATTTGCTTTTCCACTGGCATTCTAAAATACAATTGCTAATTGGTTGCTATTGGTAATAGCTTTCTGTACATAGAAATTGATATTATTAATTAAACCCTCATGTCTCTTTCAAACAAGTCTATGAAACACAAAGAACATACTAACACACTGATCTATTTTCTGGCAATTTTTCTTTAGCTTTAGAATCTCCTGAGAACAAATGAATGTATAGCCAAGCCCGTGACATTTAGCAGCATCATTTATTCAAATGGATCAATTATCCTCCTATGCATATTTATAACCCACAAATCTTGCTTTGTGTAAAACAAAATGTGTGTGCCACAGAATGGCATAAAATGGCTTAAAAAGCGTAAAATATCTCTTTCGAATGCAGTGTCTGTGGGGTTATTGTTTGCTTTACAGAAAGCAAACAGACTGCTTGTTTACATCCTGTTTCTGTATGAGTAAGGACTTTGAACGGTAAAAGATTTTTTAACCACTGAAATTCCTTGTCTTGCAGGTGCCTTCAATGTGAACAGGAAATTGGAGCTAAAAATTGAAATGAATAAAAGGAAACCTTTATTTAATAGATGGTTATCATTAATGACATTTCCTTACATAGAAATAACTGAGTGTCATGCTGATTCAGTGGTTTCAAAACAAACCTGGAACAAGTATGCAAGTTAGTAACACACTACTGAAGCAATTAACAGCCAGGCAACTAGCATTTTCAGAAAGATTTTCACAATTGAATACTTCCTATTTGTCTCAGTACATGGTTCTTTTAAGCCCCCCTTCGAAACCTATCTGTTCTGGATAATTAGTTTAAAACATGTGCGTTAATGTATGTACATTAAACTATGTTGCATTAAAGTGTTTGTTACTCCAACCCTTCATATTCCTGATATGTACCTGCTATACCATGTACTTGTATGAAAAAGTATCCTGTTCTCTTTGTATTGCTTCCTTTGTGTGATATCCCTGGTGTTCCTGCAAGTCCCTCTGCTTTCCTATTGAAAACTGACCACACAAAGCAGGACCACACAACGTGGTCAGCTCTCTAGCTGATCTGGGAACTCAGCCCGCTCTCCTCCAATGATCACACTTATCCTGACACACCCCACCTGTACAGCCTTTCACTGGGAAGTTCAGTGTGCTGCTGCTTCTCCTCCCCCCAGCTCTTATGCAGCTGAGAACAGAGGGAATCTTATCACTTATAAAAAAAGGGAAAAAGGTATTTAAAATGTTTTTTTATATCTACACAAAAATGTTATGCCTTTCATTTCTATTTTAAACTGAACGGGTTGTTTTACAAAGTGATTGTTTACAATCACTTTAAGTCAGACTTTTCATTTTAAATATGCAGCTAACACATCAGAATATATTATAAAAATACCAGCAACCCATTGCAACTGCTGTACTGATGAAGGCCATACCTGTATGGTTAAACTTGTGTCTTTTTTCAACCTGACTAACTATGTAACTATGTATAGCAAACAGACATACATTTTTAGAATTTCAGAAGGTAGTACCTGTCTTTGGTCATTACATCTGAACATGTCGTATTCATGTCTGAAACACGGGAAAATGAGCTCTGCTCCTATGGTTCAATATACGCTTGATTGGTTTTTATGTAAGCTCTGTAGTCAGAGTGTAGTAATGAATACAGGTCATGGACACTAGAATTTTCTATTATAGCTTACCAATTGTTACCATATGCTACATGAACGTTGGTGTTGGAGGGTCTCAAACTAACTACCAGTAGATGTAATGAGGAAGTTACAACCAATGGTGTACCAAGAGCAGGGTAGTAGGGGCAATCTGCCAGTGGTAGAGGCACTAAGGGGTTGCAATTTCTGTGTGCTGGCTATTCGTGCGGACTGATCTTCTGCCTCATTGTGTGTGCATAGTCACTTTGTTGACATCATTCGGCATGGCCATCATTGTAAGGGAATGCTTCTCTACTAACCACTAATGTAAGGAGGCTCTCCTTCTCTAACCACAAATATTAGGAGACGTTTTCCACTGACCATCAATGTAAGAGGACACTACTCTGATCACCAATATAAAGGGGCGCTTTTTCACTGACTAATAAAGTAAGGGGCACTTCTCCACTGACCACAATCTTAAGGCAGAATTCATCCACTGACCACTAAATATAAGACACTACACTGATCATCCCATGAGTGTAATGGGGATCTACTGCACTGACCACTAAGGCTAATGGGTACTTCTCCATGGACCACCAATGTAGGGGGACACTTCTTCGTTGACTATCGGTATAGGGGAAGATCGCTACACTGACCACCACTATATGGAGGAACTAATCCACTGACCACCAATGTAAGAGGACACCAGACTGACCACTAAGGAACACTTTTCCACTGACCATTAATGTAAGTTGGCATTCTTCTACAGACCACCAATGTAAAAGGGTACTGACAACCAATGTAAGATAATACTACAAATTTCATTGTCTGCATTTTTTTGGCCATTATTATTATTATTATTTTACTTCATTAATATTTTAAAGTAAACAGACATATTTTTTGTAATAAATGTGTCTATAAATGTTAATAAGAAATCAAAATAAACCAACTAGATGACCTACTGTCCTTAACTACATCAATATTACTAGATCCTATAATTCATTCATTTTATTAAAAATAAAAGTAAGTGTTACATAAAAATATATGAATAGCTAAGAAAGCCAGGGGAATCTATAAATACAATATTCTCGGTGATTGCATCATTTGACCTTCCAGTGCTATTCAGCTTTTGTGCTTCAACACTGAGTGAATGAGGCTAACAAGTCACATGACCGAGTCCCTATAGAGCAGCACTGACATGAAGATAGAGGAAAGCCAGGATCATGGGATTTCCGGCACCTGTTTAAATGATTTCATTGCACTAAATAAACAATACCCCTCCCATGTCTTTGTACTGTGTTAGGACTGCTACCACACGTCAGCCTACCAGAAGAGTTCCTGATGCCATTCTTATGCAGAATGATGTGTATATATATATATATATATATATATATATATATATATATATTCCTATATAGTTATAAAAATGGCATCAGAGACAATATTAACCAAACATTGTTTTACTTCTGTAGGCCAGTGTGTTAATCCTTGAAGCACAGAAGTCCTGGGTTTAGCTCTCAGGGCTATTTTGTCTGTCGGTGTAGCTTTTCTTTCACGATCCAAAAAGCTCTATAATTTTTATTAAATCTTGTGCAGGGATGTTAGATTGTAAACCTCTTTACAGTGGTAATACCAATATATTCTGTAAAGCACTGCATAATATATCTGTGTTATATAAACAGAATAAACTGTTCAAAAAGGGCAGGTTACCAGTCATGTTTACTTCGTGAAAAAGTGCAGCAGCATTTGAGGCTGGAATAATATTTTTTCTTAAAGGGGTTGTAAAGTCTCAAGGTTTTTCACCTTAATGCAATGCATTAAGGTGAAAAACCTTTTGTGCTACAGCTGCCCCCAAGACCCTCCCTTTTTCGTACCTGAACCCGTTCGTTCCAGTGAGGAGGACAAGCCCAGCGGTTCCAGCCACTGTCTTTGTCCTCATTGGATAGATTGATAGCAGCAGGAGCCATTGCCTCCTGCTGCTGTCAATCAACACAAGTGATGCGGGAGTGGGGGGACGGGCCCGAGTCCTGCTGTCTGTGTCAATGGACGCAGCAGCGGGACTCGTGAGTGCACCCGCACGGGTGCCCCATGAAAGCAGCTCTCCATGAGGGCACCCCAGAATCTACACCCCAGAAGAGGAGGATCAGGGCTGCTCTGTGCAAAACCCTTGCACAGAGCAGGTAAGTATAAAATGTTTGTTATTTAAAAAAAAAACTAACCTTTACAATCACTTTAACCACTTAAGGATCAGCCTCGTTTTGGATTTTAGGTGTTTACGTGTTTAAAACAGGTTTTTTTCCTAGAAAATTACTTAGAACCCCCAAACATTATATATGTTTTTTCTTCTAACACCCTAGAGAATAAAATGGCGGTCATAGCAATACTTTTTTTTGCACCGTATATGCGCAGCGGTCTTAAAAGCGCACTTTTTTTCGAACAAATTCACTTTTTTGAATAAAAAAAGAAAACAACTGTAACGTTAGCCCAATTTTTTTTATATTGTGAAATATAATGCTAAGCCAAGTAAATTGATACCCAACATGTCACGCTTCAAAATTGCGCCCGCTCGTGGAATGGCATCAAACTTTTACCCTCAAAAATCTCCATAGGCGATGTTTAAAAAATTCTACAGGTTGCATATTTTGCGGTACAGAGGAAGTCTAGAGCTAGAATTATTGCTCTTGCTCTACCGGTCGCGGCGATACCTCACATGTGTAGTTTGACCACCGTTTTCATATGCGGGCGCTACATGCGTATGCGTTCGTTTCTGCGCGGGGGGTTTTCAAAAAAAAAATTTTATTTTTATTATTTATTTTACATTATTTTATTTATTTTTACACAGTTTAAAAAAAAAAAAAAAAATTGTGTCACTTTTATTCCTATTACAAGGAATGTAAACCTCCCTTGTAATAGAAAAAAGCATGACAGGACCTCTTAAATATGAGATCTGGGGTCAAAAAGACCTCAGATCTCATATTTACACTAAAATGCAATAAAAAAAAAAATAGTCATTTAAAAAAATGACATTGAAAAAACTGTGCCTTTAAGAGGCGTGGACGGAAGTGACGTTTTTCCGCCCAGCAGTGTCATGGAGACGAGTGGGCGCCATCTTAGCCTCACTCGTCTCCAGGCACACCACAGAGAAGGACGCGATCGCCTCCGCCGCTACCGATGGCTCCGGTAAGCGGCGGAGGGCACCGGATCGCGGCAGGGGGGTGGGGGCCTCTCTCGCCACCGATAAAAGTGATCTCGCGGCAAATCCGCTGCAGGGACCACTTTTATGTGAATGCCGGCCGCCGCACGAAAACGGGGATACCGGGGTTATGGCAACTAGCTGCTGCCATAACAACGATATCCCCGTTCCAAGTTTGGACGTATATCATCATGCGGCGGTCGGTAAGTGGTTAATGGAGCTTCAGCTCTAGACCCCTTTACAGAAAATCCATCTTGAAAAATATGTCCATACTGCCATTGTACATCCCCTTCTGAAAATGCTAGTTCCTTGTCTTTCCTGATAATCTAACGGTTTCCATTCTAAGTCACTAATCTAGAACAAGCATGCAAATCAGGAGTGCCAGTGAAGTGGGAACGGGGATCAGTTTATATGGCCATGGTTATGTGTGTAGTAAGACTGATTTAGAATTTCAGCTAAGAAGCCATTCCTATATACTATGCTAAGAACATTTGTGAGATCTGTAATATTTGTGACAGGCTGTGGTTAAGACACTAAATTCACCCTTTCACCCCCCTTAACACAGACACATGTGCTCAGCACACTGATGCACACTTTTCTATAGCTAGAGAATGTCAAGCTGATTAATAAGGCAGATAAGGAAACCGCAAGAGCAAAACCTGCAAACTTTGCAAGAGTACAAAAAGAATTTGCTTTGCTAAATTGCTTTGCACCAATAAGAGTAGGTTGACTGCTTAAAAGGGTTAAAAGGTTAGAATGTCTTATAACGGAAATGTATTGTCTGTTCGCTTATGACGTAATATGATGGAAGTTATATGAACACTTTGAAATGTATCGAGAGGATCTCTTGGCGTGTAGACACGAGTCGGGTCAGGGGTGTCCATTCTTTTCTGGCCAGAATAGTGGAATAAAAATCTCTCATACCAGAGTTCATTTTCCAGCAGTCATTTTACCGATATTCTGCTACTTCATTTGGTGCATTTGGCCGTGAGGGGGGAATATCGGTGTGACCTGTTGAGGCAGGTGGCACTGTTTTCCACCAGACCTACAAGGAGTGGTCCGAGAGGCCAGCCCTGTGGGCTATATCGTCGTCTCAAAAGGCGCCTTCTAGAACTGTTATCTAGGAGACTGCGCTGTGTCCCATTTGGTGGCCTGCTGTGGACGACCTTCGTAGCGTCAAAAGGACCTGGGAATCTGAGAAGTAGATAGCTGGAGCTCCAACAGGAACAGGTGAGAGTCTTTTTACTTCTGCTTTTGGATAACAGTCAGACAGCCAGCCAGCCTCTCGACGGATCGAGAGAAGGGAAGCCTGATTCCCTTCCAAGAGAGACGTCCGTTCAGATGATTGTGCATCTTTCGGACGAATCCTCAGTCAGTCAGTAATTTTTGGGTGGGAATGTCTGGTATGATTGATGTGTGTATGAGACATCACTTTGTGGTGAAGTGACCGTGGTCCTCTTCTAAGTACGGCTCCTGGCCGGGAGACCGCGCCCAGGCCACTGACCGAGGGAAGCGTTGTCTATTGTTCCTACTTGTGTCGAGGATTCAGACCCCTTACTGAATTCTCATCATCTACCCTACCCTCTGTGTCTGTCTTGGTGTCTGTTAGGTTATAAGAATGGGTGGGAAACATAGTGCTGAATCTCCCCTACAAACCATGATCTCCAACTTTAGGAAGGGATTTGCTAAGAACTGCAATTTAAAACTTAGCCCTGAGAAATTGATAACATTGTGTGAGAAAGATTGGCCCTGCTATGGAGCGCGGTGGCCCCCACAGGGAACCCTTGACTTAGAGACCATTGACTGATTATTTGAGAATATTATGTCAGACTCACAGAAACATGACCAAGACGCACCTTCCAGGAGGACTGTTCGTTCGGATGATTGTGCATCTCTCGGATAAATCCTCAGCCAGTCAGGAGGAATATCCGTCCAGATGATTGTGCATCTCTCGGATAAATCCTCAGCCAGTCAGGAGGAATATCCGTCCAGATGATTGTGCATCTCTCGGATAAATCCTTAGCCAGTCAGTCAGGAGGAATATCCGTCCAGATGATTGTGCATCTTTCGGACAAATCCTCAGCCAGTCAGTCAGTCAGTCAGCTAGGAGAAAACGTCCGTCTGGATGATTGTGCATCCTTTGGACAAATGGGAGATAAAGACCTACAGTGGATAGAAGCCACAAAAAGAGGAACAGTGTAGAATTATGGTTATGACAAAGAGTAGTACCACTGACAAAACAAACAAGACACATATATTCTCAAACCGAAGAGACAGATCAGCCTCCCCCGTATGTAGATGAACGGACCTCAGATAGAGACAGGTCAGAGCTATGTCCAAATGCCCCGTCCAGTAAACAAGGGGACTCAAGTTGTTGTCCACCTACATCAGATTCAGTAAGTTTGTCAATGCCAAATCTCAGTAAATATACTCCTGACCGTAACACTCTGGGTATAGGCAGGACAGAAATAGGGAACTCAGTAGTAGTCAATGGGCTCCCCAATCAAGTGTCCACTTCCACTCCGAGAAATCCTGATGCAAATAGCCGGACCTTTGCCCCGTCTTTCAACATACCTCTGCAAATGCTCTTAAGAGAACAGGCGGTGGAGGAACATCGGACTCTAGTTTACACCCCTTTTTAACACAACAGATTTACTGAACTGGAAGATTCATAACCCTGCCTACTCTGAGAAGCCCCAAGCCATCACAGATTTGCTCCGGTCAATAACTCAGACCCATAACCCCACTTGGTCGGACTGCCAGCAACTTTTATTGACCCTTTTTAATACTGAGGAGAGACACAGAATTAACCAAGCAGTGCAGAAGTATAAAGGCAAAAGACCCTTCCTATTAGAAAGACTTTGTAGTTTTGGGGGGGGGGGGGGCATCAAGTCCAACATCAGTTCATGTACATGCCGGATTCCCCTATTCCCTTGCTGGGCAGAGACTTACTTGCTAAACTCAGAGCGTACATATACTTCCAATCTGTCGGACAGGCTATCCTAAAATTGCCCCATCCCTTTGAAGCCCGCATACTGCAAGACATCCCGGGACTATGGGCAGAAGACAACCCACCAGGATTAGCCAGACACATTTCCCCAATCCTTATTGAATTAAAATCAGGAGCCACTCCAGTCAGCCTGAAACAGTACCCAGTCCCTCTAAAAGCCCTAGTAGGAATACAAACAAATTCCTACACTATGGAATTCTAAAACCCTGTCAGTCTCCCTGGAATACACCTCTACTCCCAGTGCAGAAACCCGAAACAGCTCACTGTCGTCCTGTTCAAGACCTCAGAGCGGTCAATCAGGCTGTAATGACCATGCACCCAGCGGTCACTAATGAACTGTTACAATTATTGTGGGAGGTAGGTTATAAGGTGTCCCGGAGAAAGGAGCAATTTTGACAAGAGACTGTAAAGTACCTGGGATTCAGAGTATCACAAGGACAGAGACAATTGGGAGAAGGCAGGAAAGAAGCTGTTTGTCAGATTCCCACCCCGACTACCAGACGGCAAGTATGTGAATTCCTGGGGGTGGCAGGATTCTGCTGAATCTGGATACCGGACTTTGCCACAAAAGCCAGACCCCTCTATGAATCCACAAAGGGGGGGGGAAAGGAACCCTTTCAATGGGGAGAACAACAAAACAGAGCATTCCAAGACATTAAGGTCTCCCTAATGCAGGCTCCTGCGCTAGGCTTGCCAGATAGCCAAAAAGTCTTCTATTTGTATGTCAGTGAAAAACAAGGAATAGCAGTAGGAGTCCTGACACAATACTCTGGGCCTTGGCAGCGCCCTGTAGCATACCTTTCAAAACAACTGGACACTGTAGCTCAGGGATGACCATCCTGCCTGCGGGCTATCGCAGCAACAGCCCTCCTTGTGGTCGAAGCTGACAAGTTGTCATTGGGTCAGGAGACTTATGTCCGAGTCCCACACCAAGTACAGGCATTAATGGATTACAATGGAAATCACTGGTTTACTAACAGTCGAATGGTTAAATATCAAGCTATGCTGTGTGAAAATCCTCGTATCCACTTAGAGACTGTAAACACTTTAAACCCAGCCACTCTGCTCCCCACCTCACAGGAACCCCTAACTCATGACTGTCTCCAGGTAATGGATATGCAAGCCGACCAGACTTGAAAGACAGCCCCTTGGAAAATCCAAACGTTGAGTACTTTACTGACGGAAGCAGTTTTGTAAAAGATGTTTATCCCCAGATATAGGCTCAGACAATGGCCCTGCTTTTGTCCACAAGTGCCTCCAGGAATTAGCAACAGCACTTAAGATTACTTGGAAACTACACACCGCATATAGGCCACAAAGTTCTGGAAAAGTTGAACGGATGAACCGCACGCTCAAGTCACAACTGACCAAGCTCTGTCAGGAAATCCAAATGAAATGGACTTTGATGTTGCCCATTGCTTTACTGAGAATTCGGAGTACCCCAACAAAGAGGACAAATCTGTCCCCTTTTGAGGTACTGTATGGTAGGCCCCCACCCATCATTAGAGGGATAAGAGGAGACTTGCATCAGATAGGAGGGGTAGTTAACCGTGAACTGATACAGAAACTTGGGGAAAGTATGCAGGACATAGGGAAATGGGTTCAAGAGAAACTTCCCATAAGCTTGTCGAACCCAGTACACACCTTTAAACCAGGAGATACAGTGTGGGTAAAGGAGTGGAACTTAACCCCACTAGGGCCAAAATGGAGAGGTCCTTACACTGTTCTGCTATCTACCCCAACAGCCATTAGGGTAGCTGAGGTGACACCCTGGATACACCACTCCAGGGTAAAACGAGCTGCTGACCTCACAGACTCCTGGCACAGCACAGTAGATCCCCAAGATCCTTTGAGACTGAGATTGACCAGAGAAATCAGAAGGAAGAACTCCAGCCCTGTGTTCAGCACACCCCTGGAAGCTGCTGAATTTACTCACGGCAGAAGATAGACAGACTGCAGCCCTGCGGCCAACACACTCTTGAAAGCTGCTGGCTCAACGCACGGCGGAAGATAAAGGATATCTACTAAGCTCTGCTCCAACCACACCTCGAACGCTGGTTGGTCTACGCACAAGCTGAAGCCTGAGGATATTCATCGGTGTAATGTTTACTAAAATCTTTATAACGAGACTGTTGATAGTCATAGCAGTGATACTGGCCGAGCTAAAAAGGGGGAGGGTAATTCATGTGACCCTTGTATAAGGACCACCAGAGTAGGACCCATAGCTACCAAGATGTTACTGTGGCACTCCCATTATCAATGCAAGGGCACAGAGACTGGTACCTGCATACATAATGGGACTACCTATTCAATGTGCTCCGTTGAAAATCAGATAACCTGTTATAACCCTACTTATGCTCCCTATAAAACTTGGCTAACCATTCGGAGCTTTAGCTCCACCGGTAAGCTGGTAAACCATACCCTGATCACCAACTCAAGTATTGCAGAGATAAGTTTTAATTATTTTCTGATTCTCCCTATAGTGTATGGAGTGCTAATATTTTTTTACTCTTTTTGCATTCTTATTGTTACCATGGGCCAAGGGTCACTATCCCAGTGTTTTATAAGTTAATGAGAGACCCAGCTGGAGCCGACAATGGGGAATAATCTTGGTAGAAGAATGTTTTGTGCCTGCTAGTGAGGTCACCATAAAAAAAACAAAAAAAACTGTATGTTATCTAGTGATGCTTAATCTCGCTCATATTAATCGCTATGATTATGATCAAAGGGGGGAATGAAGTGGGAACGGGGATCAGTTTATATGGCCATGGTTATGTGTGTAGTAAGACTGATTTAGAATTTCAGCTAAGAAGCCATTCCTATATACTATGCTAAGAACATTTGTGAGATCTGTAATATTTGTGACAGGCTGTGGTTAAGACACTGAATTCCCCCTTTCACCCCCCTTAACACAGACACCTGTGCTCAGCACACTGATGCACACTTTCCTATAGCTAGAGAATGTCAAGCTGATTAATAAGGCAGATAAGGAAACCGCAAGAGCAAAACCTGCAAACTTTGCAAGAGTACAAAAAGAATTTGCTTTGCTAAATTGCTTTGCACCAATAAGAGTAGGTTGACTGCTTAAAAGGGTTAAAAGGTTAGAATGTCTTATAACGGAAATGTATTGTCTGTTCGCTTATGACGTAATATGATGGAAGTTATATGAACACTTTGAAATGTATCGAGAGGATCTCTTGGCGTGTAGATACGAGTCGGGTCAGGAGTGTCCATTCTTTTCTGGTCAGAAGAGTGGAATAAAAATCTCTCATACCAGAGTTCATTGTCCAGCAGTCATTTTACCGATATTCTGCTACTTCACCAGCTTCACTTGATGCATATATTGAGTTGATAGTGAACCCTGAGACTTTCACACAACTAACTTTTCAGATGGAAGACAGCGTCAACAGCTTGTAAGCAGGTGCCTAATGAGAATTTGCAGTGTTGTCTTTTGTTATTATCTTTCTGGGTTAAGGTAATTTCCTACTATGTTAATTTCACTATTTAGTTATGTGCCCAGCAGAAGTGGTGCTGCCTGAGAGGTAAGGGTTAACTCTGCTAGCCAGGTTTTCCCAGGCTTTTCTGAGAAGTACCGCCCCCTCTCCTGGACAAAACATATAAAAAGAGGAACTGTATCTAGGTAAAAGGTCTTTGCTCTCACAAGAGAAGGCAAGGATAGTGCTGCTGAGGATGTAATTGCCACTTTACTACTGTAGCACCTCTTGTGTGGGCCCAGTAGAGGTTTCTAGGGATATAGACTTTGATGCTAAAATGGACTAATAGCCTTTTTCACCTATTCAAGGTATGACTACCTCAGGGGGCACAAGTGAGAACCAGGGACACACAAAAAGGACACTTAGAGGACTTTGTACAGGAATGTGTATGGAAGATGTTGCTGAGAACTGTTTACTTGTTAAATAACCACTTCAGTAAAGAACCTTGTTGTTAAGTCAATCTGAAGTCACTAAAGCAGTGTGTGCATGGCATATCAAAGAACAGGGCTTAGAATGGGGAGGAAGATGAGTCTGTGTGAGCACATTACAAAGGTCTAACCTGCAGTGGAAGAAGCAGAGCTATTTTGTCATTACTAGGGGAAACCAGAGTAATGTCAGGTGCCTAAGCAGCCAGAGGGAGTTGGAGTGACATCGCATGGGTGACGGAGGGCCCTGGTAGTTAGGGGGTTTGTAAACTTGGCCCCCTTTCTAGCGATCAATGCCCCATATACAGGGACTGATATCACGGCAGGGGCTGTCTCAGGTACCTAGCCTGAGATGTCATGGTAGAGGAAAAGTGAGTGAGAGGCCTTAGGAATGGAGAAGCTCAGGAACATGTGAAGAGATGATCTTGTGTGTTAGGGAGAAGTCTCATTGTGTCACTGGAAGTTATGTAACACATTAGGCTATGCTGGTGGAGTGGGGTACAGACTCCGTAGTACCCACTTGGAATTGCTGCATCCATCGCGCAAAGTTATGGGAAGTGAAACACACACAAAGGGTTAACTGTGCAAGAGGAATCCGCTCGCTGCTAAGTTAGAGTGCTGCCTTAACGATAACTTCACATGACCACTGCCTCAGCCTGCAAGCGCAGGCACTAGCAAGCATTGTACTGTGATTGTGCTAGGGTCTGGAGAATTAATTAAACGTGTGGTGTAGAGTGTGCTCGCTTTTAAGTTGGTGCGGTGCCTTAACACTGATTTCACATTTCTGCAGCCTTCGCCTATACATGCAGACATTAGTGAGTCCCCTCTGAGGTCTTCATGACATGGGAGGTCAATTGTTCTTGGATCTGTGAGGAAGCAGTATCTTTAGCACAAAACAAGGCAAGATGGCTTTCACAACACAGGAACCTTTCAGAGACTCAGGCTCAGGTCTTCAGTGCCACCATCTTGCTTGTAGGAAGCCAGCTGTGACTTCTTGGTGTTTCACAGCTGACTTCCCACTGCGTATGTGAGACACACTGCATTTTCTCAATGGTCCTGCAATCTCCTTAGACATGCGGTGATGTCTTTGGTGATGTGTCCCAGGAGGTTGCAGACAGGGTTGCGCTCCCAGAAAAAAAACTGCCAATCATGGTACAGAAGGTGGGAGGAGGAGGAGGATGTGCAGAACTTCCCTTTAAGGCTCCATGCACACTAGCCTAAAAAAACGCTACTACTAGAGGAGTTTAGCGCTTTGCCTGTAGAAGCAACTAATGTTAGACTATGTGTCAATGCACATTAGATAGTCTAGAGCCGTTTTTTAAGCTAACAAAAAAAAACAAAAAACGAGCCATATCGTCCTTCATTCCCGTCTCACAGACCTCAGTTATCCCCTGCTGGCCTCCTGTTCCCTGAACACTGCAGAAATATTCTGGCTGTATTTTTTGAGATACTGGTGCCATAATAGAATCTGCAGTGCCCCCTTCCAGGATCAGAGAATGGCCCAGACACCTGAACATAAGTGGATTTTCACATGTGTGCATGGTGTATGCATGGCTATTGTGGAAATTTCTCCTGATGCAAGCAGAGTGATTGTTTATATTCCTCTATGGCATCTAGTATTCCTCATTCCAACATCTCATGGAAGATTCCACTTTAAGGCCCCGTTCACATCTGGGAGTTTGCAGAAACTGCAAACATGTGAAAAACACGCTAGAACATGTGACGTGCTTGCTGCTTGTTAAAAATCGCGCAAAAATGCAATTGGCTCAGTGTCAAAATTTGGTACATGAGCCTCCTTAGCAGAGGGAGGCAGTTTCAAAAATGCGCTATTAAAACATGTAAAACGTAAACAAAAAGCTCTTATCACTTTTTGGTTTTGTTAGTATCTAGTTCTCAATTCAATATGTAACATTAGATTTAAAGTGATATTATAATGGAATTTAACCCAATGACTTACTTAACTGTTTCCTAAAACAGTTATATTCAAGGCATGACATGAATGATAACTGTCACAGTTGCTTGTATGTCAACCTGCTTACAAACCAAACTGTCAGTTGTGCAGCACCATGGCAGCTGCAGATCAAACAGAGACTAAGATGGCAGCTTCCTTGCTGAGGATAGAAGGGTTTAGTTTGAATTTAAACCCTGAGTGCCGGTTCACATAGGTGTGATGCGGGAACACTGCAAATCCACTGTGGGTCCTCGCATCGCACCCGACTCGCACGGCAGTTCACACTGCAATATGCGCACTGCTGGGAGTGTCAATACAATGTCAATGACACTCCCATTTCAGCTTGAATATCGCACTGCGAACTGACAGTTTGGACATGAATCGGATCACATGAGTATGAACACCCATGTGATCCGATTCAGGTGCGGACCAAAAAAAGGGTACTGTGCGAGTTTGGTCCAAATGCGATGTGAATTCAGCCATACTATCTGTATGGCTGAAATCGCATCACACGGACATCGCATGTGGTTTGCACTGCAGTGCGTTGCAAATGAAATCACATGCGATCTCACAGAGTGCACATATGTGAACTGGCACTCAGTGTTTTAATCACTGACTGAGTGTGCAGTTTCTTTATCTTTTAATCCTTACTATGTTCCAGTTTAGGCTGGTGCCATGTTGCACCCTATGGAGTCACCCTTGCATGCAGGAACTCGAGTTCTGTCTCTGTACACTCTCATACTGTGTGTATCAATAGAAACACATGGCCCCCAGCCTAGGATGGCAAAACACCCCCTATATTCCTCCTTCCTCCAATCTGACAGACTGACTCCAGATTGCACTGTTCACTGTTAAAGTGGTTCTGAACTAAAAATGTTTTTTTTTTTTTTTTTACCCTAATGTATCATCTGCATTAATAAGGTAAAAAAACTTTCCAATACCTAGTCTGCCCACCCCCATCCCTAGGTCACCAGTCCAGCACTGTTATGGCTCCAGCACCACCAATCTCACTTCTTGGTCTAACAGGAGACACTGAGAGGAGGGAATGGGGGGGAGGACATGGCTTACAGGCACTGTGTGTGTCTATGGACGCACACAGCCCATACAGGTACTCCTTTAGCAGAGGGCTTGCTGAGGGGGTCACCCAGAAAAATAAGGAATGCACAACTCTGGCAGGAGACTGTAAATGAAGAGGTAAGGGGCCGCAGGTAAGTGTAACATCTTTTTTATTTTGATAAAAAATTAACTTTTGAGAGAGCACTGAGAGAGCACGAGCCAGCAGCATTGAAAGTCGTAAACTGCCAGTGCTGGGTGAGAATTTTAACAAATACTATGGAATGTTTAAATTATTGAGCTTAATGTGCTAAGCTAAAAAGCGCTGAGGGCTTAATACTACTTTAAGTCTTCTTATTATAGTGGTCAAAAACAAGATAGTTTTAAAGCACACAATCTGTGGTACATAGATGTTAAAAGAAGATTTTATTCCCATCACATTTCAGCCAGCTAGGGCCTATGAGATTGTTTATTGCAAGAAAATCTGAGACTTCAATCACATATAAATTGCAATGGTCCTTAGAGAGCCCAGGCAAAGGGAAGAGTATTGATTCTTACATGTATGATTATTAGTTCTTGTTAGTGCTTCAGTCCAGTCCAAAGAGGATTCCTGCCACAGAAAAAGGAAAATGATTTGAGCAATGTCAACTGGCTCATATACGGGGTTACTGTGAGCTGAACTTGAGTGGAGAATGATGCATAATTTTTAAAGCTTAAAAAAAGGTTGAAATTGCAATCAGCTGTTTTCTTCTTTTGGTGAGACTTAAAAAAGAAACATACATTGTTTAGTTGGCAACCATGTTTTTGTATGTATGCATATATACTGTATATATAAAGTATCTCACAAAAGTGAGTACACCCCTCACATTTTTGTATATATTTTATTATATCTTTTCATGTGACAACACTGAAGAAATGACACTTTGCTACAATGTAAAGTAGTGAATGTACAGATTGTATAACAGTGTAAATTTGTTGTCCCCTCAAAATAACTCAAAACACAGCCATTTATGTCTAAACCGCTGGCAACAAAAGTGAGTACACCCCTAATTGAAAGTGTCTAAATTTGGCCCAAAGTGTCAATATTTTGTGTGGCCACCATTATTTTTCAGCATTGCCTTAGCCCTCTTGGGCATGGAAAAGAAAAGGTATGGGCGATGAGGAACCAAAGTAGGCACCACATCCCAATAGATAATGGATTTAAAGAATAAGAAAACGGGACTTTAAAGGTGCCAATTAATTAGACAATTTTCTTTAAAAAAATGTATACATTTTATTAAAAAACAATATCTTTAAAATGACAAAGAGTAGTCAAATACAAAAATTTCATACAACATTGCAGCCACTTGTGCTCAACATGTTTTGCCCAAAGGAGCTTCCTCGGGAGACTTATAGTGCTGCAAGAAGTTGGTACTAAGAAAAAAAAATGATTGCAAATATTAACAAATATTAGCATTAGATTGTATTGCGACAATAATAATGTTGCAATAGACATATGTTTGCATTTACATTTCACGAAATTACACATAAAACACAAAATGTTTTGATACAATTAAATTTAATCGATATTCATATCTGGTAAAGATAATTTGAGGTGACCGTAGGTAAAAAAGATTACCATATTCACAAAGATGTCAGGGTATAACCAATTAATCCCTTATTTCCTAGAAATAAGTAAATAGCTGCTGGGATTTTGGAGAGAGAGAGAGAATCGGCAGATGAAATTTCCTAATAAATAGGGGGGCCCAAAATTGAGCATAAAGCAGTGGTAATCCCTCATGCTATATGAGCTTGTTTACTCAGAGAATCAACCAGCAAGATCCTAAAAACATGAGAAGAAAAAGTATGTGTAATATATATATATATATATATATATATATATATATATATATATATATATATGATATCTCATAGAGAAAAATCATTAAATGGCGCGAGACGAGGCAACAAATCAACTAAAGTGGGGAGCGGAACATTCAATCATCCTTATTTATACTCGAGCGACCAATAACTTGTCCAACGTTGGTAGATAAACCCCCTCCAGAAAATTGTTTAATTAATTGGCACCTTTAAAGTCCCATTTTCTGTACCTTTAAATCTCCTGGGCATTGAGTTTACCAGAGCTTCACAGGTTGCCACTGGAGTCCTCTTCCACTCTTCCATGATGACATCACGGAGCTGGTGGATGTTAGAGACCTTGTGCTCATCCACCTTCCGTTTGAGGATGCCCCACAGACGCTCAATGGGGTTTAGGTTGGAGACATACTTGGCCAGTCCATCACTTTTACCCTCAGCTTCTTTAGCAAAGCAGTGGTAGTCTTGGAGGTGTGTTTGGGTCGTTATCATGTTGGAATATTGCCCTAAGGCCCAGTCTCCGAAGGGAGGGGATCATGCTCTGCTTCAGTATGTCACAGCACATTTTAACATTCATGGTTCCCTCAGGAAACTGTAGCTCCCCAGTGCCGGCAGTACTCATGCAGCCCCAGACCATGACACTCCCACCACCATACTTGACTGTAGGCAAGACACACTTGTCTTTGTACTCCTCACCTAGTTGTTGCCACGCTTGACACCATCTGATCCAAATAAGTTTATCTTGGTCTCATCAGACCACAGGACATGGTTCCAGTAATCCATGTCCTTAGTCTGCTTGTCTTCAGCAAACTGTTCCCCGTTCTGCCTAGTGACATGACAGAGATCTACTGCTCCCTGTCATCGGGAGCAGTGATCGCTGTCATGTCAGTGGAAGCCCATCCCCCCCACAGTTAGAACACCTCCCTAGGACACACTTAACCCCTTGATCGCTCTCTAGTGTTTAACCCCTTCCCTGCCATTGTCATTTACACAGTAATCAGTGCATTTTTATATCACTGATCGCTGTATAAATGACAACGGTCCCAAAATGGTGTCAAAAGTGTCCGATATTACTAATAAAAAAAATTCATAATAAAAATGCTATAAATCTATCCCTTATTTTGTAGACGCTATAATTTTTGCGCAAACCAATCAATATATGCGTATTGCCCTTTTTTTCCCAAAAATATGTAGAAGAATACATATCGGCCTAAACTGAGAAAAAAAATTAGTTTTTTTATATATTTTTTGGGGATATTTATTATAGCAAAAAGTAAAAAATATTGCTTTTTTTCCTAAATTGTCGCTCTTTTTTTGTTTATAGCACAAAAAATAAAAACCACAGAGGGGATCAAATACCACCAAAAGAAAGCTCTATTTGTGGGGAAAAAAGGACGTCAATTTTGTTTGGGTGCAATGTCGCACGACCGTGCAATTGTCAGTTAAAGCGACGCAGTGCCGAATCGCAAAAAGTGTTCTGGTCAGGAAGGGGCTGAAGTGGTTAATAAACAGTATTACTCGGTTTTGATCAAACTCTGGTGGTCAATCGAATGTGTGGGTGGTAGTTCACTATATTTCTGGTAATTACTTGTGGGTTTCCCACAGGAAGAAAAGTGGTTGAATTTAACTTAAAATTTCCACTTGAATGTCCAGCTTGGGGCCTCATGCATGCTGGACAGTGGCCATCTCTCCTAGACACCTTTCCTCCTAGAAGCAGCTCTTTCACAGAAAAAAAAACTTGACGCTTGTAAGCACGTGTAACGCGTTTAATCGTGTACAGGCGCGTCAGACACTTGGATGTTAATTCATTTTAATTGGCCAGAATAATAATTTATTCGGGCCACTGAAATGAGCTAATATTCAAGAGTTAACACGCCTAGCATTAACATGTATTAAGACACATTTACCCCCTGCTCATGGATGCACTTGCAGTGGTTTTTTTTCTGTCCCAAAAAGCACCTGCCTCTAAACTCCTCTAAACACCAACAGTATGTGTGTAAGGACACATAGGCTAACATGCAGCGGCATTGAGAGACAGAAAAAAAAGCAGCAGATGCCCCCAAAGACAGCATTAAGAACATCCAGTGTGCAGGAGACCTAAAGGATAAGTTTACCTTTTGCACCATGTAACATATTATACCCATATTTGGGGTGAAACATGTAACGTGTTGCAATTGCCTTCCCCTAGGGTAGGCTAGTGTACATTTAGCCTTAGTGGCAGGGAAAGGTTTCAGATGAGAAAAAAAGCTTAGGGTTCGCAAAGTTCTAGTAACTGCACCTGGACTGTGGGTGTGTGTGTGTTATTGGGGCCGCAACAGACTGCACACACCCACACTCTGCATGTCTTTAGTTTGGGCACAGCTGTCAGAGTTCAATTCCTCTTTAAATCCTATGCTCACAAGCAAATAAAATCTGTCTAAAATCTTCAGAGTGCTGCATAAACCTGCAAGGTCGGTTTTACTATCCTGGCAAGTTTACGTCACTGGCGAGGGGGGATAAAGAGGGTAATGGCACAGGCATTGCCAGCCTGTCTTATACCTCAAGAGGTATTAAGGTATGAGTTCACTTTTCATAACATGTTACATCCATATTTGGGGTGTAACATGTAACATGTTATGAATACGCCGGCCCCCGCACCTCCCCGATCCCGCTGTGCCAGTTAGCAGGGATTCTTCTCCACCCGCCTGCTGTCAAACTTAATTTTAAAAGCGGGGCTTCGCCCACCCAGCAACGTCACTCATTCACGGCGCTTTGTGGATGGAAAACTACAAGGTCCGGCAGCCTTTGCGGCTGTTGGCTTGTAGTTTTCAATTAAGTACCATGGCGCTGTGAGCGCTGTGATAGTTCATTCAGTCTTCCTATCAGCATGTATCAGCTTCCTCATATGAGGTGCGATAAAGCCGATACACTGACAGGTCTGCAGGAGACCTGCATGGCATCAGCGATCTGCTGATCGCTGGTGCAATGCTTTACAGGCTTACAAAAAATAATAAATGCACATTTTTTTTTAACTGCAAAAAAATGTGCATTTATTATTTTTTCAGAAAAGGTGAACTTATCCTTTAAACCCAAAGCACCAATATCTTATATTGTAGCTTACCAATCACTAGATGTGGTGGCTGCATCAGTTTTCTTTTGTTTGGCTTTTTTCCTTTTTTTTCTTCACCTGGTGATCTGGCCAGTAACACACCTCCGGTCTTAGGGAGACACAACTCTGGAGGGATGAGCATAAGAGGCACAGCAGACAGCAGCATTGTCAGTCTGTCAGTCTGGGGGGGGGGGGGGGAGTAGTGTTAAATGTTTATGCGGATTTATGTACACTAACAAATTGAAGCCAAACTCCAGCTCACACTTTATAAGCCGTTAAAGCAAACAGTTTGATTTCCTTTTGGGATAAAGGTTTTGCATGAATAAATTAATGCTGTGTTAGTCGGTTTGTCTTATCCATATAAACTGATACATTCTGCTGGAGAGTATGTGCTTTTTGAAAAACAACAGACTTGCTGGCTGGATCACCAGATAAAGATAGAAGATAGAAAGCCTAAAAAAGGAAACTAATACAGCCATCATATATAGGAATGGCTAATCTGCAATATAATAAATGTTTGCTTTTTGGGTTTAATACAGCTTTAAGGAGGACAACAAAAACACATCTTATTGATGACCCACAAGAGTTCTCAGCTGACCATCATGTGTCTACCAACACTGAAACATCGACTGTGATCTCATATCTAGGGGTTGCTTAGACTACCAAGGCAGTAAGTGCAATCAAGTGACTTAAATCTTGTACAATCAGCTGATCTATGTCCACATATGCACTATTTTTATGGGTGTTGGCCTGCAAAAGATTTGCAATCATGTAATTGATTACAGTGACTGGGGATGAAAGGGTGATTTTGGCACCAAATTATGGATTTCGCTGTTGGTGAAATTTCACCAAAGCAAAAACTCCTTTTCCATTGCTTACCGTGACTGTGCAATGCTGTAATTTAGTCTCAAAGCAGAAAGTATTAGCGCCTAATCTCCTCCATAGATTTGAATGAGGGAAGGAGATTAGTGTCCATTAATCACTTATTCATGGCATGTACTAGTGATTCCTTTACCAGGAGATTTCTACAGACTCAGAGATGAAACATCATGCAGAGTCCCTTCTCTAAAGCTGGTCATACCCTTATAGATTTCGTCTGTTTAGCCTGTGGACTGAACAATAGAAATCTAACAGATTCCTCCTTCTATGCCAAAAACTATGGATAAACAAATCTGTCATGCTGGCTATTGTATTCTGACAGCTAGTGCAGTTAGCTGCATTCATTTTTTTTAACGTTTTTTTTGGTGTAATGGTGGCATATACGTCATTTTACCCTGAATGCAATACTTGTGCATTTGGAGAAACAGGCTGTATGTGCAGATAAATGCTGATGTACAGGATTAGTATGGCCACATACAGACTTTCACTTGTATGGCTGGCTGTATGCACACCTGCTGCTCCCTGGGTGCGGGAAAGCACTAGGAATTTTATGTTTCAGCACGTTTGAGCTTCTAAATATTCGTGTACATGAGGACTAAGTTGTAAGAAGGCAAAGTGGATGGCAAAACGTAATCCGTAGTATTATGCCCTGTACACACGATCGGACATTGATCAGACATTCCGACAACAAAATCCATGGATTTTTTCCAACAGATGTTGGCTCAAACTTGTCTTGCATACACACGGTCGCACAAAGTTGACGGAATTTCCGATCGCCAAGAACGCGGTGACGTACACCACGTACGACGAGACTAGAAAAGGGCAGTTCTGAACCAAGCGTGGCACCCTTTGGGCTCCTTTTGCTAATCTCGTGTTAATAAAAGTTTGGTGAGAAACGATTTGCGCTTTTTCAGACTCGTGGTTTTCAGATCGTTTTCTGCTGTTCAGTTTGTGCTTGTGGGTTTGTATCTGCTCTTCAGTGCGTGCAGTCAGTTCGTATTGGATTATTCAGTGCGTTCTTGTCCGCTCGTTGCTGTTTTTCAGGTCGCATTTCACAGGCCTTGCAGTTCTTCGGTGCGTTGTTACTTCGTTCTGAGCAGCCGACCGTTTTCTGGCCATGTTGCGTATACGTACTCCTCGTAGAGTTTGTGCTGTGTGGGGGCTTGGTGTTGGGGTCCTTACCTTGACACAAGTCCAGTCCATGAACAGGGTGGGGAGGAGTTCATGAACCAAGAATTGGTTGCTCCAGTGTGACCAGTTCTGTCATATGCCTTTGCTCCATGAGATCCGTGAGAATAATCCTGATGATTTCAGGAACTTTCTCCTGATGACGGACCCCGTATTTCACCGTTTGTTGGCTTTGCTGACCCCTTATATTAGCAGGCAATATACCTGCATGAGGCAAGCCATCACTCTGGAGCAGAGGCTAGTTGCCACCCTGTGGTACTTGGCGACGGGGAGAAGCCTGCAGGACTTGAAGTTCTCGACAGGCATCTCCCCCCAGGCTCTGGGGATCATTATCCCAGAGACCTGTTCTGCCATCATCCAGGTCCTGCAGAAGGATTATATTAAGGTAAGATTTTTATCCTTTAATATCACATTTTATTGTATTTAATGTTTAATAATATATTGTATTTCTTTCCTCATTCCCTAATTACCATGATTGGAATATGCTGTGAATGTCCCCTTTGTCCTCATGCATGCTGGATTTTTATGTACTTATTTTTTTGTCCTTCATGCATATTTGCCTTCACTTACCTCCCCAGCATGCTCTCCTGGCCCTATATTCACCTCATGTAGTCACTTAACAGTGTATTTTGTCAACTCCATAGTAGTGCTTTACCCTAAAAACCCCCTAAAACAATGGTTCTCAACTCCTGTCCTCAGGACCCACTAACAGGCCAGATTTTAAGTAGTACCTTGGGGAGATGCAGACTAAGATACTGCAATCAATGAGCAGCAAATGATATCACCTGTGATGTATTTCAGTTATCTTGCAAACCTGGCCTCTTAGTGGCTAACTTTGCCAAACCCATGCACACTATACCCATCTCTTTTGTGGTCAGATGTATGGATGAATTCCCCAAAGCATGTAGTGCAAGGGCCTGCCTGTATACTTTCAAATGGTACTGTTTAAAGTTTTTGTATACTATTATTATCTTGATAGGTAATAGCAGAATGTCCAAATGTGCTAAAATGTGTACAGTGTGTATTTATATCTTTGTATTATGACACTTCTTACCTGTCCAGTGGGCTGTCGATAGTGTAAGTAAGGAGGGGCTGGCCAAAGTAATACACATTATTTAGGCATTCATCTCTCAATGAAGTGGAGAGGGTTACCTGTCCAAAAGATCTCCCCCTCCTAAAATGTTAGAAATGGCCCATGAGAGGAGGGGGGAGGGGGAATCTGATAGGTGGACCTTATACCTTGGTCTTTCAAAACTCTCTAAAATAAATGTTATACTGATGTTGGCCAAGAATGTTTGTGTCTAATCTGCTTTCCCTCTTTAGGTGCAAAATGATTAATTTTTTTTTCTTGTTTGACTCCACAGTTTCCTTCCAACCCACAGGAATGGCAGACTGTGGCCTCCCATTTTGCCCAGCGATGGGACTTTCCTAACTGCAGAGGGGCAATTGATGGGAAACATGTCCACATCATCCCACCACCCAACTCGGGGTCATACTATTACAACTATAAGGGGTTCAATAGTATTGTGATGTTGGCGGTGGTGTCAGCTACTTATGAGTTCCTGTATGTGGACGTGGGGAAGAATGGCCGGATGTCCAATGGTGGAGTCATCGCCCAGACGGAGTTCTACAGGCATCTCCAGAATGGCAGCTTGGACTTGCCACCTCCAGAAGACAATGTGGAAGGACTCCCATTTGTCTTCGTTGCTGATGAAGCGTTTGCGCTGGGGGACCATCTTATGCGGCCATTCCCTATGAGGACCCTCACCCTGGACTAGAGGGTTTTTAATTACCGGCTGGCCAGAGCCAGAAGAGTGGTGGAGAACACATTTGGAATCATGGCCAGCCGGTTCTGCCTATTTCTTACATCCATACACACGGCAGGGTAAAAACTGAATCATATCATCCTGGCATGCTGTGTTCTACACAACTTTTTAAGGCAAAATTCTGCCAACTATGCTGCCTCAGTTGGGCCTGAGGCCGGAATTCATAATGAACCAACCCTGACGGCGCTTAAAAGTGGCCGTCCTGGCTTGCCCCCCCAAGTGCCCGTGAGGTCCGTCTTAGATACCTTGATTACTTTGCGGGTAGGGGGGCCATCAATATGCCAGACAATGTCTGAAACATTTTTAAAATAAAAAAATCGTTTTAACTACTAAAATCTTTGGTGACATTTACTGCTTGTGTTTCTTTTAACTGACTCTTACAGAAATGTGGTGAGTCCTGAAAATGGCGTGATTGTGTAACATTACAAAGCACTGTTGGGTGTTATTTACTAAAGGCAAAGACACTTTGCACTACAAGTGCACTTGAAACTGCACTGAAACTGCACTTGTAGTGCAAAGTGGATTTTCCCTTAGGAAATAACCCCCATTGTCACAGAAAACACCAATTTGAGCACAACAAAAGTTTGGCAGCATTGAAACAATAATCCACACATTCTTGATTATCAATCTTTTTAATACCAGCACAACCACATGTGCCTTTAGAAAAGGTTTTTAAAACAAACCAACATGTTTGTTGTATAACAATTTTTTGGGTCACATTACTAAAAATAGAAATGTCCGTTTAAGGTAAAACAGGCATGTTTAAAACCAACAAGAAAGACACAAATCTGGAACTTACAAAGTTCAACTTTTAAAGAAATTGAAGGCAATATCAGACCTGAGTATTTATAAACTGTGTTTGATATTACATTCAGATGGGGTGAAGTCACGCCTGGAAAAGCCAAATTTTGAAGATGCACACAAATTGCCGAATGTCAACATGTGCTACCTGCCATCACGGGTGATTAAGGAACGTGTTTTGGGGGTGCAACCCCTTCCTCCCAGCTACTTTATTATTGAGGAAGGGGTTGCACCCCCAAAATGCATACATTGATCTCCCGTGATGACACTGTGTGCATCTTCAAAATTTGGCTTTTCTCAAATCTGTCAAAAAAGAAGAGAAATTTTGAGATTAGAAAAAGCACCAAAGAGAGAAGGGATTTGGAGGTGTTTCAAACTCGCCCTAAAACATCAAGGATGTTCTTCATTTTTTTTTGAACATCATTGATGTTTTATGGATGTTTTCCAAGTCCCTATTACACCCCATGATCTCCCCGATCAGGATCTGTGCACTTTCACTGGTGAAATGCCCTGGATCCACAACATCATGATCACCTAAAAAGATAGAAACAAAAACACACCATGTATTATAAATATACCGGCATCCATCTCTTACCTGAGCCTGTGGTCGCAGACACTCACCTGTTGTGGTGACAATTTCCACCACATCTCCTTCCTCCTCCTCCTCCTGTTGTCTTTGGTGGGTCTCCACTTCTTCCTGAGGCGGGGGGTCTGTGGTCTCCTAGGATGAGGGGTGTCCTCCGAGTTTTTTCTCCCCTATGTAAAAAAAAAATAGGTATACTTAGCATACAGATATTTGATGACATAAATAGGAATATGAAACATTGCTTGGAAGTGGGGTACAACTGTTTGTTTTGGCAGAGTTCCAAGATGAAGAAAAATTTTTGTCCTTTGTCAAGCTTGAATACTTACCTGTTTTGTATAAGCTTCACAGATGGAGTCACCCCTATAGTATACACTGGAGTACCTGTGTGGGACCCCCTAATAAAAAGGGTGTTCTTGTGTCCCACACTAACTCCAGCTCCAGCGTCCAGATGTGTAAACTGCTGCTGAGTGTCCTCTCCTTACACAGAATCTAGTTTGCATAACATTCTAGTTACAAACCCATCTACAGAACACAATTATTTTAGTAGGCCATAAAAAATTTATTCAAATGCATATGGCCAAAACAATGGTGTTTTCTAGGCCGAACGAACAATGTTTCATACGAATGAACAATGTGCCCATGAACATGAAAGTTGCCATTTTAAACTGTACAACAGTAAAGAAAAGCACATGGAGCAGCACGAACGTAATAAAAATAAAGAATAGGAACACAGGACAACTACTTACTTTTTTGCAGCACTCTCCTGATCCTTCTGTACTGCTTGTGCTCCCTTAATTTGAGGTCCAACCACCGCTTCCTGAGCTGATCCTTGGATCGTCGTACCCCGAATTTCTGGTGCAGACTCTTGACCACTTTCGCCATGATCTTGGCCTTTCGGACATTGGGGTTGGGGTAAGGTCCATACTTCCTGTCATAGTCGGCCTTCTTTAGGATGTCGACCATCTCCACCATCTCCACAAAGGACATATTTGATGCCTTAAATCGTCTCCTTCTGGATCAGGACGTTTCAGGCTCCGGGCTTTCCTCCTCCTCGTTGCTGTAATTACCAGACACCTGCTCTGTCTCCGCCATGTGCTCTTCCCCCACTGTGACGAACAAGAAGGGGCGGGGAATAGACTAGAAAAAAGGTCAGGGGCGGGCGGAGTTTCATGCATGCGCAGTGTCTATAAAGCGTAACACGCGTGCGTAGTACGTATGATCTGTGAGCAGAGGAAGGAGTATAACGAAGGTAAGATTTAAAATTGGGCCTATACTGCTTCTAGATTGAGGCCTGTATTTGGAGAAGTTTAGAAGACTTTAGGCTGACATTAGGGTTTGTCTTGTGTTGTGTCTTGTGTTGTGTCTTGCAGTTAAAATGGATATCTTGAAGGATCATGACTTTATGCCAATCTTCATAGATATGTTCAGGGAGCTACCCTGTCTGTGGCAGATAAACCACCCTGATTATAAGAACCAAACAAAGAGGAAGGCAGCGCTGGATAATTTGCTGCAATTTGTGAAGTCGGTGATCTCCACGGCCTGAGGAGCACTTATCTAAGGGAGCACAAGAAGGTCCAGGATTCCCAAAGATCAGGAGCTGCAGATGACATTTATGTCCCCAGGCTGTGGTACTATGACAGACTGCATTTTCTGTCAGACCAGAGTGAACCCAGGTCATCACTCTCCACTCTTCCTTCCACGCTTCCTTCCCCCCCAGCTGAGGCTTCTGACGCCCAACCTGGGCCTTCCAGGCAGCAACATGTGGAGGAACCCAGCTTGAGTCAGGTATAACATTCTTCTAAATATTGCTGGTTGTCCAATCAATGATGTTAAATATATGTTAGTTTGGAGTACTAATCTATTATTGTGATTGATGAAGCAAAAACTAAAACGATGTCCCTTTTTCATACACAGGAAAGTTTCAGCCAGGAGGTGGCCGGGCCAAGCAGGCTGCCCAATACCCAGGTCCCTCCCCTCCGCCTTCAAAGAAAAAGTGGCAGGAAGAGGTGCAACCTGGAGGAGGCTGCCATAGGCCTATTTTGGAAGGCTACTGAGGCCCTCAGAACACCCCACAGTGTGGAGGAGGACTTTGCTGCCATAACTGCATGCAAAATGATGCAGATGGAGGAGGGCCAACGACTCTTATGTGAGTTTTCAATTTCGGAAGCTCTAAATAAGGGGTTGAGGGGCCAAATCACATGTGCAACCCACATTTGTCAGCTCACCCATAGTCCTCCTCCTGCTCCAGGTCATAATCCTCCTCCTGCCACACCTCCAACACCAGAGCCACAGCCGGGAAGGAAGCGTGGAAGGAAGACCAGAGAGTGATGGCCTGGGTTCAGTCTGGTCTGGCAAAATATGCAGCCTCTTGTAGTACCACAGCCTGGGAACATACATGTCATCTGCTGCTTTCAGGATCTCTAGGACTTCTGGACCAGACTGCACTCCCTTACATATGGACTCCTCAGGCCACCAATTTTGCTGTAAAATAATTGATGTGTGCCCTGGGGGTCAAAGGCTTCGCCAATTTATTATGTTTATCCAGCGTTGCCTCCCTCTTTGTTTGGTTCTGAGCCCTTAATAAAGGAATTTTTGTTTCAATTATACTCGCCTATGTGTGTTTTCCTTCAAAAAGGACAGTTTGTTTGTGAGGATTCAGGTACATTTCAAAAATACAATGTGAAATTAACAAGGGACACCAACACCAAGTAATCTCCTTGAGATTAAATAATACAAGATAATAATGGTGTTGTGGTAACTTGACACACAAAACACACACAAAAATATTCTGGAGTAAAAAAAAAATTAAAAACAAAAAACGATCAGCCTTGAAAAAAAGACAAACTAAAAAAATAATAATATATATAATTTGTGTCAGATGTGACAAATCAAAATATATTGAGGGAATCACGATAAATAATAAAGAAAGAAGTTTGTAAGAAGTGTGTGTGAATATGAGCAGCAAAACTACTTCATTCTTCTAGCATTATAAAGAAGAAGAGAGTGCGCTGTATTAAACTATTTTAAACATTGCAGCCTGACGAAAGTGCTCTATCCATTCCGAACGCTAATTTTACCAGACCGAGCTGTTCCGTCTCGGAATTTCTTCTGAGCATGTGTGGCACTTTGTGCGTCAGAACTGGCCACACACGGTCGAAATTGACGCGATCGGATTTTGTTGTCGGAAAATTTTATAGCCTGCTCTCAAACTTTGTGTGTCGGGTAATCTGATGGAAAATGTCCGATGGAGCCCACACACGGTCGGAATTTCTGACAACAAGCTCCGATCGCACATTTTCCGTCTGAAAGTCCGACCGTGTGTACAAGGCATTAGGGTGATGGCCGTCTGTTTAATACATTAGTCCCCCTGGGGGTTGAATATGGGGTAGACCAACCCTCCACTAATATTGGGACCTGTTTCTGCTAAAAAATTTAGAGCACCCGTAGTTGGCTTTGAATGCCGCCTATGTTCTTCATAGTAGGTAACCAGAAAGTTGGAGGATTGTAGAGGGTAAAATGCTATACTGAACCAGCCATGTTTGATGGAACCATAAAGTAATGAAGTGCTACATTGCCTAGAACTGCTTAAGGATCAGTTCACACTGGGATCACACAGTTATCGCACATAAGATGCCGCTCAAACCGACACGGTGCTTGCAAAATGTGCGGCCTCAGCCAGCGCTGCCCTGGCCATGCACACTGACCTGTTTTACCCCGCCCAATGGGTTTGGTCACCTCTGACCAAGCGCCGATGGGCAGGGAGAAACGCATCAGTGGGCATCGCTGAAGTAGGGCTGGCTGAGGCCACACATTTTGCAAGCACTGTGTTGGTTTGAGCGGCATCTTATGCACGATACTTTGACACTCTGGATTAGTGAACCAGATGCCTGCTCTCATCTTCTCAGTACCAGCGGGGAGACACCCAAGCCTCAGTTTTAAGCGGAGCTACAAGCTTTATCATGATCACTGGGATCACACGCTTGCCACGTATTCCTGTGTGGGGTGTATTGATGACCATTTATTTCAAAAGGCTGCAAAACGTACCAGACCATGAAAAGGGTTGAGTTTGCACTGCTTTTAAAAATGCACTGCACCAAACCAGTACCATGCTATTTGATGCCTGCAAACGCACTGTTTTTGCATTCTGCATTTGGGTTGCCGTTCACAATACATTGCAGATCGCAAAGGCAATGCATCAAAATGCGGTGCAGAAAACACACACAAAACGTGCCTTTCCCATACTGCGTTCTAGTGTGAATCAGCCCTAACACCATGTTGTACAGAATGGTATGATGGCTGTTGCAGGAGTAAAGGCAAAGTTCCAGCCACTGTCATATTTAAATTAGAGCGTCATTCATTCATAGATACTACAAGGAATGGACTAGTAGTTCTCAATGGACTATGATTGTGAAAATCAGTGCACTCATAGTCCACTGAATCTTCCACCAGCGCTGTAACTGACAGCTAATAAAGAGGTATGTGCAGAGAGCTGAAGAAAGAGTTTGGAGGAGCCTGACATTTCATCTGTGATCAGATGCTTTGAAGGCTCCTGTAAATAAAAATAATAAATGTAAATGTTTTTTTCCATCAAAAACATACATTTATTTTATGTTAAAGGTAAACCTATCCTTTAAGCATATCTAACACCCCCCTCCCCCCAAACAAAAATTATATAAAGCAACATATAAGTCCTAAAATGGGGTTCTTGTTTTAGTTTTTCTTTTATGTTTACCTGGTAATCCTGCAAATAACACACTTTCTGTCCTAGGGTGACTACGATCACTCCCGCCACACCAGAGAACAGTTGGTGCCCAGAAGAAGGAAAGTCAGTCCCCTATCTGGAGCATGTGTTGGTAAAACTTGTCACCCGGATGTATTTCAGCCGAGTGAGTGCCATGGCCTCAGGCAGACCTGGTCTGGAACCACAGAACTGGGGCCCCTACAGATCAGTTGTAAAGTATTTGTGTAATGCCATTGCCAGAGACCTTCCAGCTGTGGCAATAAGGTGTCTCATCAGCGCCTGGTTTAACCATGTAAATACTGCACCACATTTGTGTGTGGTACATGAGCATACCTCCCAACTTTTTGAGAAGAGAATGAGGGACACCAAAAGTATGCAGGCATAGAACACATAGAACACACCCCTTGCCATGCCCCCTTTATTCTGACTCTGATTCCTGTGAAGCGACTATCCCTTGTGAGACCTCTATGCCTAGCCTGTATAAGATATAATCACTGAGGACAATCCTCATCAGATAGTTTGAACTCTCCAAATAGAGGATTCCATCCACAAGATGCTTTTATTCTGAACATCAGGTTACAGCAGTTGACAGGATACAAACAGATGAATAGGTTGTAATATTTATGTGGTAAAAAAATGATATTGTCTGTAGCTTACAATGCAGAATACATGTGTCCTGCTACATGTGGTCTGTTAGCTGCATCCATGACACAGGAAGTACAAATCACAGGAAGAAGGGTGGAGCATTACAGTCAAAGGAAGTGTGTCATGCATAAGGGAAAATAAACTTGAGAAAACAAGTGCATTACCACAAAAGGTCACTAGATGACAGCATGTGAACTAACTATAAACATCCATAGAAAACTGTTCAGGGAAACAATATATGTAAATTCTATGTCCCATTGGGGCGGCACACCCTTAAAGGACAATTGTACAAAAAAACAAGATTGGTTAAACCCACAAGTGCTTTTTTTTACCACTACTATTTCTTTATATTGTCTTTTAGAATTTACAAATGCAGCAATTTAGAAATCAGATAAAAGGTTTAGCGCTGGAAAACACTTTTTTAAGATAAAAAGTGCATTTTATATACAGCTATATAGAGCAGACCAAAATGAGGGACAAATGAGGAGGAATGAGGGACAGAGGGACATTGCTCCAAATCAGGGACAACCCCTTGAAATCAGGGACAGTTGGGAGCTATGCATGAGGCATGTGGTTGCAGGGTGTTTGCAGCATAGCCCCATTCACTTGAATGGGCCATGTTTGGTTGCAGTACTGCTTTTGGAATGTGACAGGAGGAATTATTTTTGCTGCAGTGTGTGTACAACACTGTTTGGTTGCCTTTGCAGCTTAAAGGGGGGGGGGGGGCTAAAAACACGTTTCAACCTTGGTTTTACTGTCAACAGCGAGTGTAAATGAGCACTATGAGAATTTCAAGCTGAACTCTGGGGTAAGCAAATATTCTTTAACCGCTAAGCCACCGCCCACCGTCATATGACGGCTGGACGAGGCTTCTATTGTTCTGGGAGGACGTCATATGACGTCCTCGCCTTCCGAGCCACTAGGGGGCGCGCGCGCGCCGCCGGCGGCGCGCGCGCGTGCCCGCTGCGTCGCTCGGGACCCGGTGCGCGTGCCCGGCGGCCGCGATGTCCGCCGGGCACCCGCGATTGCCGGGTAACAGAGCAGGAGCGTGGATCTGTGCATGTAAACACAGATCCACGTCCTGTCAGAGAGGAGAGGAGACCGATGGCGTGTCCCTTGTACATAGGGACAGCGATCGGTCACCTCCCCCAGTCAGTCCCCTCCCCCCACAGTTAGAATCACCTCCTTAGGTAATACATTAACCCCTCGAGCGCCCCCTAGTGTTAACCCCTTCCCTGCCAGTCACATTTACACAGTAATCAATGCAATTTTATAGCATTGATCGCTGTATAAATGTGAATGGTCCCAAAAATGTGTCAAAAGTGTCCGATATGTCCGCCGCAATATCGCAGTCACAATAAAAATTGCAGATCGCCGCCATTACTAGTAAAAAATAAATAAATAAAAATGCTATAAATCTATCCCCTATTTTGTAGACGCTATAACTTTTGCGCAAACCAATCAATATACGCTTAGCGCAATTTTTTTTTACCAAAAATATGTAGAAGAATACGTATCGGCCTAAACTGAGGAAAAAATTTGTTAAAAAAAAAAAAAAATTGGATATTTATTATAGCAAAAAGTAAAAAATATTGTGTTTTTTCAAAATTGTCCCTCTTCTTTTGTTTATAGCGCAATAAATAAAAACCGCAGAGGTGATCAAATACCACCAAAAGAAAGCTCTATTTGTGGGGAAAAAATGATAAAAATTTCATTAGGGTACAGTGTAACATGACCGCGCAATTGTCATTCAAAGTGCGACAGCGCTGAAAACTGAAAAATGGCTTGGGCAGGAAGGGGGTGAAAGTGCCCTGTATTGAGGTGGTTAAATACAAGAGTCATGTGTATGAATTGTTTTCCATGAATTTTTGGTGTGGTGTGCTTTACATATTTCTTCCAGATCTGTGCAGTAATCCAGTGTGAAATGTACCTCTGTGTAGGAGCTTCCTATAATAAAGACCAATCACTGCTGCTTTCTCGCCTTGTGCAGGATGACGTGTCTTGTCTCTGCCCTATTCTGTAGTTTTCTGCAGGCAGCCTGTAGTGGGTAGGAGTCTGCTGGGTCCCTCCCATAGTTCTGCTCTCTGCACAGTCTAGGTACAGCCTAGTGATGATGTCACTGTTATTTTTTCAAGGTACTAACTTGGTTTGCAAAAACATTTGTGAATATTTTTGGCTACTGAGGAATATGTTTACCTAAAGGTTTCTGCACTTTAAAACCAATTGTATAGGGCTCGTTCACACTGCCCACATGATAAATGCTCTCTTTTGGGCTAAGTTCACATCTATGCCTGCCAGGGCTGGATGTAGCCTGTCTGATGTGGGGGTGCATTAAAAAATGTCAGGGGATGTGGGGTCAGCCATGCAGTATATGGGAGTTAGTAGGACAATGTACAGGGGGTCAGCAGGGCAGAGGATAGAGTCAGCAGTTTTCAGGGCAGTGTACAGAGACCATTAGTTTGTGGGACGGTGTACAGGGGGTTATCAGGGCAGTGTACAGAGACCATTGGTTTGTAGGACAGTGTACAGGAGGTTATCAGGGCTGAGGATGAGAGATCAGTAGGGGGGTGTACAAGAGTCAGTAGGGGAGAGGATAGGGGTCAGCGTGGTGGAGGACAGGGTTCAGCAGGGCACATGACTGGGGTCAGCAGGATGGAGTTATCAGGAAATGAGTCAGGGGTCAGTAAGACAGAGACCAGGGGTCAAAAGGGCAGTGTACAGGGTTAGCAGGGCAGGGTACAAGAGGTCAGCAGAGAACAGGACAGGGTCACTGCAGGCAGGGCACTCAGCAGAGCTTCTCCTTCCATCCCCCGCACTGCACACAGCCTGGGCACTCAACAGATCACCTCATCCTCACAAAGCACATAGCCGAGATCGGATTCCCTTACAGGCACAGGCTCAGTCTTGCACAGTGTGTAGCTGGCTACTGCAGCTGGGCTGCCATTCTAATCTGGAAGTTTCACAGGTCAGAACTGTGGCATAGCAGCCAGCTACACACTGTGCAGATTGAGGCTGTGTCTCTAAAGGAATCCAGTCTCAGCTATGAGTTGTATGGGGAGGAGGAGATCTATTGTGTGTAGTGCAGGGAGTGCCAGGAAGAGGTCATCTAGCGCCCAAGGCAAAGATGATAAACTGCATCCCCCCCATGTGGGAGCATCATGTCTTGGCATAAATCCACCCCCCTCACAAAATAAACAAAACAGCGCTGATCAGCATGCTCATCCCCTAAGCAGAAATTCCCTCTGCAAGACATAATTCTCTCCAAAGATGCAAACACTCCCCTCCTCCCAGTCCAAATCCCCCTCTCAGTGCAAATATTTGCCCCCCAAATCCCGCCTCCTAGCTCAAACCCTACCCCCCATTCCCTCCTCCTGCCTCAAATCCCTCCCAATTCCCCCCTCCTAGCACAAATCTTCCCCACCCAAAAAAGTCACACCTCCTAGCACACATCCTCTTTCCCCTCAAATTTCCCATCCTAGCACAAATCCTTACCCCCAAATCCCCCTCCTAGCACAACCCCCTCCCCCCAATCCCCCCTCTTATCCCATCCCCCCTTCCAACACAAATCCTCACCCCCAAATCCCACCTCTTAGCATAAATCCCCTCTCCCCCAAATCACCCCTCCAAGCTCAAATCCCACCTCGACCCAAATCCCCCTCTTTGCCCAATTGCCCCCCCCCCCCATGACCCATCCCAGCACAAATATCTACCCATCTCAAACTTACAGGTGGAAAATAAGAGCCAGGAGGAGATGTACTGGACTGTGCTCTCCCCACTCCTGTCAGAACAGTAGATGGCACATGATCGCTCTCAGATCGGACTAGACAAGGACTGATTGCCTGCCCCCCTATCTTTACCAAGCACTGCTTACCTCCCAGCAGCAGGGAATGTTGGCAGGGGGCAGGTACAGTCTGTGTACAGTCTGATCTGAGAGCGATCCCATGTCATCTGCTGTATGGTGGATCTGTGTTCTGACAAGAGTGGGAAGAGCACAGCCCACCACACCTTGCACCTGCTCCCGGCTCTCATGTCCCGGCCCGGAGCGCGGGAATGGGGAGCCCAGTGGGCTGGGCACACTGTTTGTGTGTGTGTGGGGGGGAGGGGGGAAAATGGCGCCTCTATCCATTTGCTAGATAGCAGCATGTTTTGTCTGTGGGTGCTTGCACGTGTGGGAAGGTGTGTGATTTACACACTTTCCTACACCATCATAAAGCTCCATTCACACTTATGCGACTTTGGACACATAAAGTCACAAGACAAGTCGCAGCCTTAATGGAAGCCGTTCAAATTTTTGCTACTTAAAGTTGCAGCGACTTTAAAAAGGTTCCTGCACTACTTTGATGCATCTTTCATGCAACTTGAGTGCCATAGACTTCAATGTAAACTCTCAAAAGTCACATGAAAGTCCAGGTGAATGCAGTGTGTCTCCAGGTGAATGCAGTGACGGGAGGTGAATGAGCAGTATGTCTCCAGGTGAATGCAGTGACGGGAGGTGAATGAGCAGTGTGTGTCTCCAGCTGAAAGCAGTGACAGGAGGTGAATGAGAAGCGTGTCTCCAGGTGAATGCAGTGACAGGAGGTGAATGAGAAGCGTGTCTCCAGGTGAATGCAGTGACAGGAGGTGAATGAGAAGCGTGTCTCCAGGTGAATGCAGTGACAGTAGGTGAATGAGCAGTGTGTGTCTCCAGGTGAATGCAGTGATAGGAGGTGAATGAGCAGTGTGTCTCCAGGTAAATGCAGTGATAGGAGGTGAATGAGCAGTGTGTCTCCAGGTGAATGCAGTGATAGGAGGTGAATGAGAAGCATGTCTCCAGGTGAATGCAGTGACAGTAGGTGAATGAGCAGTGTGTGTCTCCAGGTGAATGCAGTGATAGGAGGTGAATGAGCAGTGTGTCTCCAGGTGAATGCAGTGATAGGAGGTGAATGAGCAGTGTGTCTCCAGGTGAATGCAGTGATAGGAGGTGAATGAGCAGTGTGTCTCCAGGTGAATGCAGTGACAGTAGGTGAATGAGCAGTGTGTCCTCGGGTAAATGCAGTGATAGGTGGTGAATGAGCAGTGTGTCTCCAGGTGAATGCAGTGATAGGAGGTGAATGAGCAGTGTGTCTCCAGGTGAATGCAGTGACAGGAGGTGAATGAGAAGCGTGTCTCCAGGTGAATGCAGTGACAGTAGGTGAATGAGCAGTGTGTGTCTCCAGGTGAATGCAGTGATATAAGGTGAATGAGCAGTGTGTGTCTCCAGGTGAATGCAGTGAAGGGAGGTGAATGAGAAGTATGTCTCCAGGTAAATGCAGTGATATGAGGTGAATGAAGAGTGCGTGTCTCCAGGTGAATGCAGTGATGGGAAGTGAATGAAAACTCTGTCTCCAGGTGAATGCCGTGACAGGAGGTGAATGAGAAGTGTGTATCTCTAGGTGAATGCAGTGATATGAGGTGAATGAGAAGTGTGTATCCAGGTGAATGCAGTGATATGAGGTGAATGAGAAGTGTATCTCCAGGTGAATGCAGTGATATGAGATGAATGAGAAGTGTATCTCCAGGTGAATGCACTGATATGAGGTGAATGAGAAGTGTGTATCCAGGTGAATGCAGTGATATGAGGTGAATGAGAAGTGTGTATCCAGGTGAATGCAGTCATATGAGGTGAATGAGAAGTGTGTATCCAGATGAATGCAGTGATATGAGGTGAATGAGAAGTGTGTATCCAGGTGAATGCAGTGATATGAGGTGAATGAGAAGTGTGTATCCAGGTGAATGCAGTGATATGAGGTGAATGAGAAGTGTATCTCCAGGTAAATGTAGTGATATGAGGTGAATGAGAAGTGTGTATCTCCAGGTGAATGCAGTGATATGAGGTGAATGAGAAGTGTATCTCCAGGTAAATGTAGTGATATGAGGTGAATGAGAAGTGTATCTCCAGGTGAATGCAGTGATATGAGATGAATGAGAAGTGTATCTCCAGGTGAATGCAGTGATATGAGATGAATGAGAAGTGTATCTCCAGGTGAATGCACTGATATGAGGTGAATGAGAAGTGTGTATCCAGGTGAATGCAGTGATATGAGGTGAATGAGAAGTGTGTATCCAGGTGAATGCAGTCATATGAGGTGAATGAGAAGTGTGTATCCAGATGAATGCAGTGATATGAGGTGAATGAGAAGTGTGTATCCAGGTGAATGCAGTGATATGAGGTGAATGAGAAGTGTGTATCCAGGTGAATGCAGTGATATGAGGTGAATGAGAAGTGTGTATCCAGGTGAATGCAGTGATATGAGGTGAATGAGAAGTGTGTATCTCCAGGTAAATGTAGTGATATGAGGTGAATGAGAAGTGTGTGCACAGTGGGCTGTGATAGCCGTCGCGTTGCAGTACTCCCCCCCCCCCCCCCCTCTTATCCTCGTATAGAGCCGGCCGGGGTGTGTTTGTGGAGATGCGTCGTCTGACAATAGTAGGTGAGGCTTGAGTCTGCCCGCCGCACACACCGAGCACCGAGCCTGTCACCATCATGTCCCGCACGGCAGAGGCAGTATGACTGCGGGGCGGCAGGTGAGGAGCGGGAAGATGCAGCCGGAGAGCAGCGGAGTCGGTGTGTCCCCCGCCGGAGCCGCCATCCCTCCCCTGTGCCGGAGCCGCAGTGTCCGCGAGCAACAAGCGCAGCTCAAGCACAAGCTGAGGGAACTACCGGCCCTACTGAGGAGCGGCCTGAGCCTGAGGAGACGGAGCTCCGTCTATGGACCGTCACCTGCCCTGTCCGAGCACGACGACACCAACCCCGCCAACGGAGCGGTAAGTGCCCGCAGTGTGTCAGTGTGCTTTCCTCTATATCCAGCTGTAGAGCCGAGTGTCCGTGTACCATGTGAGAGATCTATCATAAATATATATATATATATATATATATATATATATATGTGTCAGTGTGCCCGGGAGAGGGATGGCAGTGTATCGTCTACATTCACCGGGGATCGGTATATATCGGTGTATTCTTATGATGAGTGGATGTAGTGTGTTCTGTAATATTATCCCAGAGAGGGGGCCAGTTCTGTACATTCATCTTGTGATGAGTCTGTCAGTGAATAGAATTTGCAGTATGTCCCTGGTGTCTCCTGTCCATGTCCCCGGTGTCTCCTGTCCATGTCCCCGGTGTCTCCTGTCCATGTCCCCGGTATCTCCTGTAGATGCCCCTCTGTACATTGTTCATGTCCCCTGTACATGTCCCCGGTGTCTCCTGTTCATGTCTCCTGTGTATCCTGTTCATCTCTCCTGTAGATGTCCCCGGTGTACACTGTTCATGTCCCCGTTGTCTCCTGTAGATGTCCCCGGTGTACACTGTTCATGTCCCCGTTGTCTCCTGTAGATGTCCCCGGTGTACACTGTTCATGTCCCCGTTGTCTCCTGTAGATGTCCCCGGTGTACACTGTTCATGTCCCCGTTGTCTCCTGTAGATGTCCCCGGTGTACACTGTTCATGTCCCCGTTGTCTCCTGTAGATGTCCCCGGTGTACACTGTTCATGTCCCCGTTGTCTCCTGTAGATGTCCCCGGTGTACTCTGTTCATGTCCCTGGTGTCTCCTGTACATGTCCCCGGTGTCTCCTGTAGATGTCCCCGGTGTACTCTGTTCATGTCCCTGGTGTCTCCTGTACATGTCCCCGGTGTCTCCTGTAGATGTCCCTGGTGTCTCCTGTACATGTCCCCGGTGTCTCCTGTTCATGTCTCCTGTGTATCCTGTTCATCTCTCCTGTAGATGTCCCCGGTGTACACTGTTCATGTCCCCGTTGTCTCCTGTAGATGTCCCCGGTGTACTCTGTTCATGTCCCTGGTGTCTCCTGTACATGTCCCCGGTGTCTCCTGTAGATGTCCCCGGTGTACTCTGTTCATGTCCCTGGTGTCTCCTGTACATGTCCCCGGTGTCTCCTGTTCATGTCTCCTGTGTATCCTGTTCATCTCTCCTGTAGATGTCCCCGGTGTACACTGTTCATGTCCCCGGTGTCTCCTGTCCATGTCCCCGGTGTACACTGTTCATGTCCCCGGTGTCTCCTGTCCATGTCCCCGGTGTCTCCTGTCCATGTCCCCGGTGTACACTGTTCATGTCCCCGGTGTCTCCTGTTCATGTCCCCGGTGTCTCCTGTCCATGTCCCCGGTGTACACTGTTCATGTCCCCGGTGTCTCCTGTCCATGTCCCCGGTGTCTCCTGTTCATGTCCCCAGTGTACACTGTTCATGTCCCCGGTGTCTCCTGTACATATTCCCGGAGTACACTATACATATCCCCGGAGTACACTGTCAGTGATGTGTCCGGGGCCCCTGTGCATTCAGTCTTTACTCCGGGTTGCAGTGTACCCTGTTCATTACCCAGTGCGTAGCACAGCAGGACCATCCAGCCCCCCCCCCCCCCCCATTCATTTACACAGTATTCAAATATTGTGTTTGTCTTTACCATGCCAGGGAAATGAGAAGGAGCAGCACGCCAGCTCAGCCCATTTATTTACATTACACACAGCACACCCACTGCAATCACACTGTAGCTGGAAGCAACACGCAGTGAAGTCTGTTCATGTCTGGGTTCAGCAGTACTTTACTGTGTCCTCCATATATATATATATATATACACTGCGAGCAACGTGACAGTCCCCCCCCCCCCCCATTACTGTACACTAGTATCCGAACTCCAATGGGCACAGATTGCCCAAGCCCACAACTTACAGGCAGACAATGACACTCATTACAGATATTGTGAGAATGATGTGATAGTCTGAGTGTGTATGAAGAATGAATGGATTTGTCAGCATACATCCGTCCAATCATGTGAGATTCTTTCAGGGCATGTCCACCTTTACACCAGGAGATGTGTACAAGTTTATGATGTTCATCAATTTATTTGCCTCACCTTCACCAGGATTACAATCGCACACACTGAGCTGCTGGAAAAGTCTCCAAATTCCTAATAATAATAAAGGCATAGTCACCTAACGGGACCTTAAAGGTGCTAGAAATGATATCTTTTAAGACCACCAATACAATAAAATCTGTTTTTTTGTTTATACAATAAGTACTAAAAATAACAAAATACAAGAAATCCTTATCTATGCAGAGAACACAAATACAGGAACATTATAGTAAGTGTCCTTCCCGGTGTGACTCTCCCCATATATGACCAGCAGACTACCTCAGATGGGTACAGAATATTCCCATAAATCCATTGGTGGTGGAAGGGAGCAGCCTTCTTCTCTCAACACGTTTCACAGCTTTGCTTCCTCAGGAGACCATTTGAAGGTTAATTTTGTGACAGTAATTTAGGAAATGCTATATCATATGTGTTCTTAATACTAATTGTAAAGAAAAAAACAAAACATACAGATTGTATCAAACTGGTGGTCTTTAAAGATATTTTTTTTTCAGCACCAAGTCCCATTGGGTGTCAGTGGCTTGTTTCCTGTTCACCAGAAGCCACAAACCAGTGTACTGTGTTTAGCACAGGACATCTATATGGAGAAAATACATAGTTTGCCTCTGCCAAACTCTCCTTTAGAAAATGCTAATTTTTTGGCTGACTTTAGTAGCCACATGTTTTTCCATCTCAGTCTCAGTATTAATATAAGAAACAATCAAGTAATAAATCTTTTCAGAAGTCAGCAGTGGCACCCTCCATGTTTCTTTTACTCCAGGTCAGACCATCCCATCCATATCTACTGCAGACAGTGTACAGTAGCTGTGTTCACACCTATGCTTATTTAAGTGTGCTTTCTTAAACGCACTACAGTCCATTTAACATGGTTTCCTATGGAACATGTTAACATCTGTTCGTTTTCCACCAGTGTGCATTTTTGGTTCCATAGACTTCAATGGAAACACATGAAAAATGCAGTGCTTGCGTTTTTGATGCATTTCTGCTGCATTTTTGCTTGTTTTTCCCACAAGATAACAGACAAGAAACGCATTAAAAACACATCAGCCACAACCTGCAGAGGTGTGAAACAGAGATTATGAAGGTTTGTTCCAAAAAATATTCCTAATTTGCAAAGCTAACCATTTCTGATTCTGTTCTCGCCTGTTAGCTTATACTCCAGTAATTGTAATGTGGATTTTAAAAATGACTTGTATATTCTGCTCAAAGCAGATGCTTCAGGGTTTTGCTAGATTGTTGAATAATTCAGAGTTTTATTTCATGGACTCCAGCAGTGGGATCTTGATTCTTGCAGGTCTTGTCTGCCTGTTGTGGCCATTACAAGGGAGGTTTACTGGATCATTTACACAGAATGCAGCAGGAGCAGTGAGACCCTTTTATAGTACAACAGGTGATAGAAAGTTCATGACAGCCATGGACAGAGCCAGAATCTTCATCTGAGAGACCTTTTCATTATAGTCCTTCAGATATCAGAAGGAAGCTTCTAGGGCTGGTTGCACATATATCTGACTTGGATGTGTCCTAAACCACATCAAATTCACATGACATGTGAATGTGACCGGTTCACACATGTCTGGGGTGGCTGCGATGCGGTTTCAGAAAGAGTCCTGTGTGCTTTTGGATCCAGTTCAGGTGCAAATTAAGGCAAACATTTGCACCTGAACTGGTGAACAGGAACGCACCGGACCCTGCACAACCGCAGCCGCACATATATGAACCCGGCCTAAATGTATTCAACCCCACCAGCATCTATTTATAACTGGAATATTAGTTTTGGGAGGAGTGCTTCTTTACCGATAATTAAACAGATACAGCTGAGTCTGCAAATAAATAAATAAATACAAAATGCAGTACATTGGCCTGTTGGATGTATAAAGATTTGTGGCCCTTTGAGACACTGGGAGGTGTTGGACAAAGCAAGGTTGTGCACTCTCTTCCTAAAACCTAGTACACACGATCAGAATATTGGACGAAAAATACTCCTTTAAAAGCAATTGTCTGATAATCTGATGGTTAGCATACAGCTTCCCAGAGCTGATCACGACAGTTCATCCAAACTTATCGAAAGGGACAAACGAAAAGTTTTCTCGTACCATACCAACACATGCGATTTTTGTTTAATCAGTACAGTTTTCATCAGAAAATACAATACAAATGCAATGCAATACATGACATCACTTCCAAATTTTTATTCTGTCATAGGAAAATTTTCATAACTTTAGTAAGCTCTTTATTTTCTATATAGAGACTAGCATGCAAAAAAACAAAAAACAAAAAAACAGATAATCATTTGCACTGATATAACATACCGAAGTATGTCGGTGACTCTGGGAAGAACCTATATAATGTTTCATATAATTCTGAACCCATGAGCTGTATAGTAGTAAATGGCATTGGAGTTATCAAAGTGAATCCATCCAATTATCCTCAAGGCTACTCAGCACTCAGCAGGGTCTTTATCAGATAAAGCAAAGGACACACTGCAGCAACTCATAACTGCTAATCAGCATCCATCTTCCATTTCTATAACCCACACCAACTAATAAGAATACATTTTGTACTGCATGTTGCATCGTGATTACACTTTTTTAATTTGCATGTAAAACCTTCCTTCCTGCTTTTCTACAGTTCTGTTACTGGAAACTGTTTTTCTTATGTCTGCCTGGAGAGGAATATCACTTAGCCACATACAAAATGTGTCTTTGCAATGACTCAGTCCCTGGGTCTTTGGATTTCAATACACTGCACATGTGACACTGGTCTACCTTCATCTATTATACAATATTCCAAAGTGCCTGTTTTATTGCACTAGCAGTATGCCAGCACTTCTTAGTTACTGAAATTAGCCATGTGCGGAATTCATTTGCACCATGAACGTACTCAAGTAGTACATTTACAACCATTAACACACTACAATGACTTTTCTTTCACATCAGCTACCCACACCAAAGTCTTCTTCTGTTAGTTTGATTTAGAGGTATGACAGGAGCTTCTTATGCTGCATCTGACATTGAAACCCTAACTGGTTTGCTTTTAGTTTCCACTGTGTATTGTTAATAATTTCATCCTTTGTTGTGTCTCCAGGCTGCTGGTCTCCTGCAGCCCCTTCGCTTCTACTTCCTGTCTAAATTGTAGTGATGGCTACATGGTATTTTTCATAATGTGCTTTGTTTGAAGGTGACAACAGTTGACCATATCTGTAATGAAAAGGCCACTTGTAGCCTTGTTGAGAACATAACTGAGAGACAGGGACAGAACATTGTCACCCCATGACAGGAAGTGCCTAAAATAGAACCTTTATGGTAGGATCATCGAATATTATTCCAATGAAAGATGCATATTTTAACATTTAGAAAATTACATCTGAAATTATATTGATATGTTAAAGCTTATGTGAGATTTTAGTGATTGGGTTTACAGATACTTGAAGCACTATGGTAGTTTGTCTGTATTGTGGTTCTCCTGGGCCTGTCCCAGTGTATTAGGAAGTTTGCACACTCTGTTAGAGCTGAATTTGTATTAGCTAACAGAGATGCTGCTTGCTCTGTATTTTGAAGATCCTCTAGCATGTTCATCTTGAGATACCTACAAACACTACTACAAACACCACTAATGCAGATGCCAATGATCTTTTTATTGAAACATTGTGGTACAGACATGCATGTTTGCAGCAGTCATTAGCAGAAGGGCAGCACTTCACAGACACCCCGGACAGTAGCCCATTTCGGAGAAATTAATACCAGTTATCATCTGACTGCACTGCAGTGTTATTTCATGCAGGAGTGTGTGTAGCAGTTTGGGATGGTCTTCAGAGACACAGAGGGCTTTTTTTTACATGAAATACATAGGTACTATGAGTGCCCTTCTAACCTCATTCTGATGGTAATTGGCTGTCTCTTGGGCACATATGATTATGACACCAGATATCACAGCTTAGTATAAAACAGAATGGAAAACCTAACTGCACAATAACCACCTCTGCTTCTGTATGTGGCCATTGATCAACCATTCCATTTATTCCCATGTGACCCATCGATATTATGGAAATTCAGCCAGGCCTCTGATCTTCCAAATTACGTTTATCTATTATTCTGGTCATCTACACAACTGTGTCATCATTCAATACAGTGATAATTTTGATGGAAGACTCACATCTCATGACAGTTGATGCATTTTTATTGAAAGGTTATAATAAGTCCTGGTAATAAATCCGGTGAAATTCAGCCGAATTATTTTTTGTTGTGTTGACCAATTGAAATACAAAATATAAAAGATTGTTTTAAACAAAATGATTTTATTGGATTGCTTATCTTTGTGTTTGGCCTGCCCAATCTGCATGTTAACACTAAGAAATCATTTGATTCCTGCATCAGGCTGGGTTCACACTGGTGCGACACGACAGCCGTCCTACTTTGGATCCGACTTTGCCCTGCGACATGAAGCCGGCATGTGTCCGACTTTCAATGAACGGGGATCCGACTTGGATCCCCGCCAATGCCGGCATTGTGTTTGGTATGAATCTTTAGGGGGGAACTCCGCGCCAAATTTTAAATAAAAAACCGGCATGGGTTCCCCCTCCAGAGGCATACCAGGCCCTTGGGTCTGGTATGGACCTTGAGGGGAACCCCCTACGCCGAAAAAACGGCGTGGGGGGTCGCCCCCAATCCATACCAGACCCTTATCCGAGCACGCAGCCCGGCCGGACAGGAATGGGGGTGGGGACGAGCGAGCGCCCCCCCCCTCCTGAACCGTACCAGGCCGCATGCCCTCAACATGGGGGGTGGTGCCTTGGGGGAGGGGGGCGCGCTGCGGCCCCCCCACCCCAAAGCACCTTGTCCCCATGTTGATGAGGACAAGGGCCTCTTCCCGACAACCCTGGCCGTTGGTTGTCGGGGTCTGCGGGCGGGGGCTTATCGGAATCCGGGAGCCCCCTTTAATAAGGGAGCCCCCAGATCCCGGCCCCCCACCCTTTGTGAATGAGTATGGGGTACAGCGTACCCCTACCCATTCACCTAGGAAAAAAGTGTCAATTTAAAAAAAAACACTACACAGATTTTTAAAGCATTTTATTAGACAGCTCCGGGGGTCTTCTTCCGACTTCGGGGGTCTCTCCGGTTCTTCTCCACGCTCTCCGGATCTTCTGCCGGGCTCCTCCGCTCTCTTCTGCTCTTTTGCCGCTCTTTTGCTAAAGCGGAGGAGCCTGGTCTTCAATCTTCTGCCTTCTGCCTTCTGCCTTCTGCCTTCTGCCTTCTTCTCCTGATGTTGACACGACGCTCTCCCCGGCTGGAATGCTCTCTGTGCGCTCTGCTCTGACTTATATAGGCGGTGACCCCGCCCCCTTATGCCGTCACAGTCCCTGGGCATGCTGGGACTGTGACGGCATAAGGGGGCGTGGTCATCACCCGATGACCACGCCCCCTTATGCCGTCACAGTCCCAGCATGCCCAGGGACTGTGACGGCATAAGGGGGCGGGGTCACCGCCTATATAAGTCAGAGCAGAGCGCACAGAGAGCATTCCAGCCGGGGAGAGCGTCGTGTCAACATCAGGAGAAGAGGGCAGAAGGCAGAAGGCAGAAGGCAGAAGGCAGAAGATTGAAGACCAGGCTCCTCCGCTTTAGCAAAAGAGCGGCAAAAGAGCAGAAGAGAGCGGAGGAGCCCGGCAGAAGATCCGGAGAGCGTGGAGAAGAACCGGAGAGACCCCCGAAGTCGGAAGAAGACCCCCGGAGCTGTCTAATAAAATGCTTTAAAAATCTGTGTAGTGTTTTTTTTTAAATTGACACTTTTCCTAGGTGAATGGGTAGGGGTACGCTGTACCCCATACTCATTCACATAGGGTGGGGGGCCGGGATCTGGGGGCTCCCTTATTAAAGGGGGCTCCCGGATTCCGATAAGCCCCCGCCCGCAGACCCCGACAACCAACGGCCAGGGTTGTCGGGAAGAGGCCCTTGTCCTCATCAACATGGGGACAAGGTGCTTTGGGGTGGGGGGCCGCAGCGCGCCCCCTCCCCCAAAGCACCAACCCCCCATGTTGAGGGCATGCGGCCTGGTACGGTTCAGGAGGGGGGGGGGGCGCTCGCTCGTCCCCACCCCCATTCCTGTCCGGCCGGGCTGCTTGCTCGGATAAGGGTCTGGTATGGATTGGGGGGGACCCCCACGCCGCTTTTATCGGCGTAGGGGGTTCCCCTCAAGATCCATACCAGACCCAAGGGCCTGGTATGCTCTTGGAGGGGGAACCCATGCCGGTTTTTTATTTAAAATTTGGCGCGGAGTTCCCCCTCAAGAACATCTGAGCACAAGTCGCGTGCCAAAGTCGGATCATGCAAGACGGCAATCCGACTTTGATCCGACTTCAATGATAGTCAATAGGCTGAAGTAGGATCAAAGTCGGACCAAAGTAGTACAGGGAGCATTTCTAAAGTCGGAACGACTTGTGTCGGACCAGTTAGGACGGCTCCCATAGGGAAACATTAAATTTCACACGTCATGCGACATGAGCTCCCAATGTCGGAGCGTTTGTCGGACCAGTGTGAACCCAGCCTCAATGCTAAAGAGCATAGATGGAGAAATCTCTGCTTCTGGCTATCTCCCCTGCTGGCTATTGCTGCTCCCTCAGCTGTCAGAATGCCCAAACAGTGACTGTGGTTGATTGGCTGCAGTTACTGTTCAGCTGAAAACTTTCCATCATTCACCTTTGAATTTCAGATTAAAGTGTGTCTCTGTGTCTGGGTGATACCACCTGCTGAATGAGCCAAAATGTAAACCCTGTGTCCACCATAAGTAACAGTGGGGTTGATTTGTGCCGCGCACACACGACCAGACTTTCCATCAGACTTGGTCCGGTTGACCGGACTCCGGCAGACAATTCGATCATGTGTGGGCTCCAGCGGACTTTTTTTCCCCAAAAGTCCGACGGACCTAGAAATAAAACATGTTTCGAATCTTTCCAACGGACTCTAGTACGGTCGAAAAATCAGCTCGTCTGTATGCTAGTCCGACGGACAAAAACCGACGCTAGGGCAGCTATTGGCTACTGGCTATCAACTTCCTTATTTTAGTCTGGTCGTACGTCATCACATATGAATCCGTCGGACTTTGGTGTGATCGTGTGTAGGCAAGTCCATTCGTTATTAAAGTCCGCCGAAAGTCCGTCGGACCAGTCCGGTCGAAAAGTTCGCTCATGTGTACGTGGCATTACTAAAACTGAAGAGTGCAAAATCTTGTGCATCTCTGCAAGGAAACCAATCAGCTTCCAGGTGTTTTTGACAAAGCTTAACTGAACAAGCTGAAGCAGTTTTAGTAAATCTCCCCCATTGTGTTACTGAGATTGATGTTTCTGCTATGTATCATCAGCCTTAACCATTCACTGGTAGTTGTTCAGTCCTTCTTATTTCCACTGTCCAGAACCTGTACATACAGGAAAGTCTACCATGCTCTTTCTGTATTGTTTCTCTAGTTGAACATGACTATGAGCTGTGTGTCATACTTATGATTATGTTTATTTGATCACTATTACAAAATCTGTTCATTTTATTCAAGCTTTTTTGGAACATTCTTAGCACCAGGCTTCCTCTTTATGGTGTGATGGTTGTGCTGTAGTCATTTGTTTTGTGTGTTCAAAAAGGACTAGTCATGTCACCGAGGGAAAAGTAATTTTGAAGTTATTGTCATTTTCACTTCCCCTTAAAATGTATTATGTTTTGTAGTTTCTAAAGGGAAGTGAACTAAAAACCGTTATGTCAGTGTTTATAGGATTATTTTACCCATTGGAGGCTACCACTGAGATCTCTTCACCAGAGTTCCAAGAGCTTCCCTTCTGCTGTCATATTAAGACCATGTGAGATGTTCTCACTTTTGGCTTTACTTTCTCAAAAAGCAGCAGTAACAAAAAGAGCCTCAGTGGTGCTTAGAGCTTAGAACTCAAAAGCTGCGAAGATGTCAGTGATGGAGTCCTCAAGATATATATATATGAAGCTGGAGGATGACTTCATACAAGACTGAAATACAACCTGAGCCCACAGAGTAGTCAATGGTGATTTGTGAAGCAGTAGGTAAAGTGTATTTTAAGGCAAAACATTTTTCTGTTTACAGTAGGGATGGATTAGAACCCTATTTTTTTTAGCTACCCTGGACCCCATGAAAGAGCTTTCTCTTTACTAACTGTCACAATGACAACAGATTTACTAGTAAGGAAGTCATTAAGACCCCTTTCACACTGAGGCACTTTACATGCGCTTTAGCGCTAAAAATAGTGCCTGCAAAGTGCCCTGAAAGAGCCGCTACCGTCTCTCCAATGTGAAAGCCCTGAGGGCTTTCACGCTGGAGCGGTTCGCTGTCAGGGCACTCAAAAAAGTCCTGCAAGCAGCATCTTTGAGGCGCTGTAGGAGTGGTGAATACACCGCTCCTAAAGCGCCCCTGCCCATTGAAATCAGTGGGCAGCGCCAGCAAAGCACCGCTGGAGCTGCGCTTTGCGGGCGCTTTCAAACCTTCTTTGGCCGTTAGCGGGGGTTAAAAGTGCCCCTGCTAGTGGCTGAAAAGCGCCACAAAAACAACGGTAAATCGCCGATAAAAATAGTGCCGCCGACGCCCAGTGCTGCTCAGTGTGAAAGTGCCCTAAAAGTTAAACCCAGGACCAGGAGCCTGTATTCACTGTATCTGGTTTCCTACAGTACACAGAACATGGAAATGCAATTATTATGGTAAGTATATACTGCTAAATACCCTTTCTTAGCAGCAGTATATAGCATTCTTGTGATGCCTATCAGTGTCTGGTTAATGCTTGTAGGAGGAGTTTTCATTCTCCTCTGATTGTCCTATGAGTCTGCATGACCCCTGACCCTCTGTCTGGACAGTGCTGATCACATGCACCCTTCCAAGGGGAAAAAAAAACTCTTTAGCAATACACATCAAACTAAGCATGTGCAGAGTGACACCAAAGGCTCTGTACTATTAGGAGATGGATTGGGGACAGTGGAAGAAGGGGGAGGATCAGAGAAGACAGGATCAAGCAGCCTTTTTACACAATGCAGAGGATTAACCCCTTAGGTTCCACAGTGAGTGTAACAAGTATGCTTTACTGCATACACAGACTAATTTTACTGTTGTGGGTTTAGTAACACTTTAAATCAGCAGCAGAGGCACAGACAGCAATAAAGTTGGATAGGGTTCTAGCTTTTACCTGTTACCGAAAAAAATAATCATTTTGGTTTCTGTCTATTTTGCAGATTAGCTCTCCTTTCGTGCCCCTTAAATATTTGTCACCCGGACAGTAAGGCTGCCATACAAGGCTTGAATTTTGCCCAATTTAGCATGCCTTTGTTAACACCGCCCGACGCAGCAAAAATGGATTGAGCAATCCAATTTTGTCAGAGGCCAGGTGGAAAATTGTTGGCCAAACAGTTCCTGCATTCAGTCAGATGCAGACAGCTTTTGGATATTCTGAGAGCCGTGGGGACCAGCAAGGGAGATTCGTCCATCTGTGCTGTTAGTGTGGATGAAGGAATATGTTGAAATTGTTTTTTTAAGCCCACTGGCTCAATGACCAGCTTGGTGAGGGGAAATCTGGTCATTGGAGCTCCAAATAGCAGTAAAACCCAGCACAGGGGTCCCAAACCTTCCTTTTTCAATCCAAAATTTAAATAAAAAACGTTTTGGCTGGACATACACTTTAGGATTTCTGTCATTGCCACTGTAGATAACTGATGCAAAGAATATGAATAACCTAAAAAGGAAGCATGTGGATAGAATTCTTCAGTTTTGTCCCTTGAGCAGTAATTTGAGTTGGCTCTACCTAATGCTATCCCAGAGGACCCATGATATATTACCTTCCAGTGACACAACTAGTTTATCTGTGATGTTCTTAACAGTAACTGTGTTTGCACGATGAGAAATTCTCTTGTATTATATTAAGAAAGTGGTGGATACATTTGTCTGTTTATGCTCATTACTGTCATGTAAAGACAGCTCCAATTAAGAATTTCCAAGACAGGGAACATGAAACAAAATAAAACACATTTTATTACAAGTAAGGTAAAATGTTTTGTTACATGTGGAATAATTTGTTTACTTTACAGATTATCTTTGCTGTAATTGCAGCGGGTTGCTGTTGTCTTTTAGGGGCATTTAGGTGTTGAGGGTATCTTTGATTTAGGTGTGTGTTTTTAGACATGTCACATTACGGTAATGTTTATGACAATGTTTGTTCTTCTCTTTAAAATATACACTTCACATAAACAGGAATACACAAGTTGCATTGTATTTTTGAGTAAAAAAAGTACACTTTTCTTACCAATATTTAAAAAATTGCTACTTTTATGCTGTTTTAGCCTAGGCTAAATTCGCACTGTGTGGATATTTCATGTCATACAGTCAGACAGACTGAAATCATTATTAAACCCAAAAGCAAACATCTATTACATTTCACCTTACCAATTCTTACATGGTGCATGGCTGCATTAGAGCCCTTTCACCCTGGGGTGAGGCGGCATTGGCGGTAAAACGCTGCTATTATTAGCGGCATTTTACCGTCAGTATTCGCCCGCTAGCGGGGCGGTTTTACCCCCCGCTAGCAGCCGAGAAAGGGTTAAATACCACCGCAAAGCGCCTCCGCATAGCCGCGCCGTCCCATTGATTTCAATGGGCAGGAGCGGTGAAGGAGCGGTATACACTCCGCTCCTTCACCGCTCCGAAGATGCTGCTAGCAGGACTTTTTTTACCGTCCTGCCAGCGCATCGCTCCAGTGTGAAAGCCCTCGGGGCTTTCACACTGGAATGAAAGCAGCGGCACTTTCGGGTCAGTTTGCAGGCGCTATTATTAGCGCAATAGCGCCTGCAAACTGCCCCAGTGTGAAAGGGCTCTTAGTTTTTTTTTTTCTTTTTAGGCTTTCTTTCCTTTAGTTTCACCAGGTGATCCAGCCAATTAGTCTGTTTTTCGACAGAACAAGCTGTCCTTAAAGTGAAAGTTCAGCCAAAACACTAAACCTACTCTCAGCCACATTCTAAGCCTAATCTATCTAGCCTTGTAAAGAAGAGATCTCTATACTTACCTATTATGCAGCCTCTCCAATCCAGTCCCATGCTGTCAGCAACGACTTCAGTGTTTGGGAGTGTGCAGAAGAGACAGCGGACAAAGGAAGCCCCATAGTAAGTCTGTGGGTGACATCACTTCCCAGGCATTTCACAGCCATTGTCGGCTTTCCCGCTGTGTACAGCAGCCGCCACTGGAGACTGGACTGGATCGGCTCCAGAAAAGGTAAGGATAGCGATTTTTTTTTTTTTCTTTACAGGGCTAGATAGATTAGATTTAAGAGTGTGGCAGAGAATAGGTTTAGTGTTAGGTTTTTGCTGAACTTCCTCTTTGAAGCAGAGCTTCACCCAAAAGGGGAAGTTCTGCTTGTCTGCCTCCTCACCCCCTCCTCTTCTGGGGGTAGTGGTTCCTGATTTCGACAGGTACCTGCTCCCACTTGTGTTCAGATTTCTTCATCAATCTGAGCGCAAGTTTTACCCCCCTTCCCCTGCAGCCTTCTGGAACACATCACAGGTCCCTGAAGGCTGTGGCCCAGGGGTTGTAAAATGCCCAGGTCTGTGTAGTCATACATGTTCTGATTTCTTGTGGGCTGAATGAGAGAAATCAATAGATTCCCCTATTCATGCACTGCATCTGATTGGAAGCACGAATGGAGAAAAGGCAGATGAATGAAAGCTCCAACTCCTCCATAGATTGTTTTCTATTTCATGGTAAAGCTCCTCTGAATGGAGAAGGTGACAAATACATATGACAGGTCCCACAGCTCTATTAACCCCAGCAGCACCAGGAGATTATGGCACCGAGGGGGGGGTTGGAGGACAGAAGATTTCAACTGAATTTGCGAGGAACATATCACATTGATTGTAAGTTACATCCCTTGTGCTGATTTCATTTAAAACATTTTTGACTAAACTTAGACTTTACAAGTAGTGGCAGTGTCTCTTTGAGTTTAATTCAGATATTCCTGTACATTTAGGTTGGATATTGTTTTAAATTGTTTTAAACCTCAGTGGATATTTTAAGCGGTTTTAAACCCCGGATGTTCAAAAAAAAACTTGCAAGGCAATGCCATAATGGCAAACTAGCACATTATAAAATACTCACCTTGGAACAAAGCCCTGCAGCGCTGTAAAGTCACCGCTGAAAAGGCTGACATGTTCTGTCTGTCTTCCGGGCTCGTGACCTCCGGCTATGTGATTGGCCGGGGCTGCGATGATGTCACTCCCGCTCATGCGTGCGGGAGCCTTTGGTTCCGGCACAAAGCTCTGACCTTCTGGCAAGATATGCCGGAGCTTCAAAGCGCACGCGCCAGAGCAAAGGGAAGATAGGTTATGTGAAAATTACATCTTCAGTAAATCAGAACTATAAAATCTACTGTCTCAGAGTTTATGAAGTAAAAACTGCCTGTAGTGACTAGACTAGTGCGACCTGTTCAGTGTTTCATTTCAATTTTCACACTGTCAATTTCCAGTGCAGATATGGATGTTGTTGAACAGCACAGACAGTTCATACTACTAGTCTAGATGCTTTCATAAATGAGACTCTAGTGTATTTAATTTACGTGTATCTAAGTGCAGAGATATTCTTTATATACCAGAAGACACAGCCAGTTCCTCCCATCTCTTAACAGGAATGAGCTGTTTTGGGCGATGATCACTAATGATGATAAAGCATGGCTTTTATTTTAGTGATGATCTCTTTACTGAAATTGTCTTTCATTATATTAAGCCAGTAATATGACATATCATTTGTAGAGTAGGTTAAGAAATCACATTAGCACTGATTACCGGCGTTGAAAGCCTTGGTTGGCTTTTTCTGGTGCAGACATAGTTGGAAATAAAACTTTCATTTTCATATCATTAGGCTGACCAAAGATTTAATGAGCTCAGCAGTAGAAAGTGGCTGTACAATAAACATTAGAAGGAATGCATCAGCAGAAAATTAGTGTGGCTTTTATCTGACTACAGAGGAGATGAGATTGGGGTGGGAATCCATTGCAGGTTGTCTAGTGTGGAAAGCTCAGCCATGGGTCCTTTTGTTAGAAATTGCGTGGGGCACCAATACTGGACCTGTTTTTTTTTTGTTTTTGTTTTTTTATGATGTGAACCTTTCACATTCTTTTTAACATATTGTAGAGAAAAGTGCATCTGCAAAGCTACTGTATGAAAAACATATGTGATGTGCGCAGAAAAGGATTTGGTTTTGAGTCGCACAGAGAAGTTAATGGTAATTAGGTCTATGACTGATCAGACCCTGAAATTTCAGGTGAATGACAAACTGAAGAGAACTAGCTGATTTTATTTTCAGAAGCTTTATTGTGAGCCACACACGAGTTGGCGGCTGAACTCACTAAAGTTTGTAGCATGGCATTTTATAAACATGTATTTTGTTTTTTATTTTTATAATTCACATCTCTTCTAAGGTTTACAATTTTATGGTTAATTCCCTATTGTTTCCTGTTGTAATCACAGGCATAAGATCAAATCCATGGTTCCAATGTGTGCTTTTGACATAGTTTCAGTATTATTTATGTACAGAGATGGAAGAAATTAAAGTGGATCTTCACTCTCTCAATCAACTTTAACTATTTTTATTCCTTATGCTGTTAGCATTAGTAAATAGATAGCAAGGTATATTATATTTACTTGTTTTAAACTTTTTTTATCCATTCCTTCAGTTACTTCCTGGTTTCTGTACCAAGGCAAGTTATGTAATACATCCCAGGAGACTTCAGAAGGGGAGGAGGGGTTTTCTCAGCTAAGCACATTCTCCTGCCTGCATGCCTGAACTAAGGGCAGATAGATTCCAGGAAGTAAATGCTACACGAATCATCTGCCCTTACTGATAAATCGCCAGAATTGCTAGGTGGTGTTTTTCAAAGGCTACTTTCACACTGGTGCTACCAGTGCATTAGCGCCAAAGCGCCACCCGTTTTAGCGGAGCTTTAGCGCTGTGTAAGCGGCACTTTTCGTCCGCTAGCGGGGTGCTTTTAACCCCTGCTAGCGGCCGAAGAAGGGGTTAAAAGTGCATGTGTTGCGACGCTTCCGAAGCGCTGCCCATTTATTGCAAGGGGCAGGGGCGTTTTGGAAACCGGCCCATAGATGTTGCTTGCAGGACTTTTTCTAACATCCCGCAAGCGTACCGTCCCAGTGTAAAAGCAGTCGGGCTTCCGGACTTTCACATTCGGGCAGTATGGGAGGAAATTTTCAGGCGCTTTACAGGCGCTATTTCTAGCTCTAAAACGCCTGAAAACTGGCTCAGTGTGAAAGGGGTCAAAGTGATTTCTCAGCATAAAAAAGCATGGAGACATGGATGGATGGGGGAGTTTGCTTTGAATATTAAAGATTAGTTAAATAGTGTTTTTGTTTTGTGGTGCTCGTATACAGTGTAGATCCACTTTAAGCTGAGAGTCCTGGATCCTTGTGAACTCTTCAGTGCGTACACTACTAGCACACATCAATCCAGGCATTCTTACTGATGAACTGACACAGGCGTAATACATAATTATTGCTAATTATATAACAATACTGTGTAGTTAGCTGTAACAATGCTGTGTAGTTAGCCAAAACAACACAATGGGCTTATTTCTTTCACTAAAAAGATGTTATATATGCTGACTAGTTAGGACTGTTTACAGTTCATGTGAAAATTGTAATATGTGTAAATCAGTACGTTTACAGTCAGGGCCGGTTCCCACTGGTGGGATGTCTGACATTGCATGTGATTCGCACCGCACTGCTATATGCAAATTGATTTGGGGTTGTCATTAACTTTTAATTGACACTCCTAGCAGTTTGTATAGGGCAGTGTGAACTGCCACTGGGAGACATGTGATGCGGGAACCCGCAGTGGATTCACAGGGTTCCTGCATCGCAGCAGTGTGAACCGAGCCTTAAACTAATATTATTGACTGGAAATTTTGCCTTGTGCTTTCATAGGCTACCTATCCAAACTATTCAGCTAAGTTAATCCTGAACAGGTGGGAAGGCACCTACTTGTCCTCTGTAGCAGTGAGACTTGTTTCTGTTTTCCTGAAACTCCCCTGAAAGATTAGCCCTTGTTCACATTAATGCGATTTGGCAAGGAAGGAAGCCATATTTGGCAAGCCATAGATGAAGCGATTTTCTTTCCTACAACCACGAGTTGTAAGAAAGAAAAACGCTTGATTAACCCATTAACCCATTCACTATTGATAGGGCAATCCCTCCTGCAGTGCCATTGTGTTCTGTCGACAGGGAGCTTTCACTGCCAGCAGCACACAATGATTACTGCTAGCAGCTATAGTGAGCAGAAGTAATCATATACAAAAAAAAAATCAGACAGGCTAGTTGTACTGAAGTCGATCGATGTATCGACTTTAGTACAACCAGTCTGCCCATAGATGGATCAAAGCTCGGCCAGTCTCTGCTAAACCAGTTGAGATTCGATCCATCTATGACCACCTTAAAGAAAGGGTTTCCCTGCACAATCCCTGCAGGGGAAAAAAAGGGGGAAACTGTGCCTTGCAATGCAAAAATGCAAGGCACCATTCCCCAGCTGCGATGACTACCTGCAGAGAAAAACGCAAAGTTTTTCTCTGCCGGTGATGTGAATCTACCTTAGATGTTATGATATTGGGTCGACAGCTGGATTCTTCAACAACTTTGCTGTCTCTGTGGGCGCTGTCCCTACACATGAAGTTATAAGCTATAATGTTATAGATAGATTTACTAAAACCAGAGAATGCTAAATCTGGTGCATCTCTGCACAGTTACCAATCAGCTTCCAGGATTTTTTGTCAAAGCTTAATTGAACAAGCTGAAGTTAGAAGCTGATTGGCTACCATGCACAGCTGCACCAGATTTTTCACACTTCAGCTTTAGTAAATCAACCCCAGTGTTTTATTCTACTTCCACTTTTAGCCATTTACAGTGAAACCTTGGTTTACGAGTAACACGGTTTATGAGCGTTTTGAAAGACGAGCAACTTTTTTAAAAAAAAATTGGTCCTGATCTGCGAGCGCTGTCTTTTAAAAAAAAAAAAAAAAAAGAATTACATTCACAATGTGAAGAAGTCTGCTGCTCATCTATGTAAAGCCGCTATGTATATGTACAGTGAAGCAGCTGGTGTACAGCATACAGTACAGCTTTGTATGTGGCCAGAGATTTGCGGGTGGTGGTGGCTCCCAGCGCTTCCTGGAGACACTCAGACACTCCCAGCAGGAGCCGGCGTACCCGGAAGTGATGTCAACAGGTCCCGAGTTTTCTAGGAAGCGCTGTGAGCTGAACTTGTGGCTACATACAGCGTTGTACTGTACACCAGCAGCTTTACTGAACATACAGTATACACAGTGGCTTTAAATAGGCCAGCATCAGACTCCTTAACATTGTCACTGTGCACATTCTTTTTTTTTACCTTAAAACTTTTGCAACACAGAGGTACAGTACAGTATTCCTACCACTGTACAGTACTGTATTTTGAAGTGCAGTTGTATTTGTTTTATGTTTACAGTACACTTTATACTGTATTTTTTTGCCGTAATCATTTTTATCTGAATAAATGGTTGTGGAACAAATCGTCGGAGTTTCCATTATTTCCTATAGGAAAATTCGCTTTAATATAAGAGTGCTTTGGATTACAAGCATGTTTCTGGAACGAATTATGCTCGCAAACCAAGGTTACACTGTAATTATATTATCAGACTAGTTACCAGGCCCTAGTTTTTCATGTCATCCAGCCGTGTTTCTTATCAAAATTAAAAGCTAAATGTTGCCCTTAATGTTCCCTAATGCCGCGTACACACGGTCGGACTTTCCGGCATACTTGGTCCGGCGGACCAGAGTGTGCCGGACAATCCGCCCGTGTGTGGGCGGCGGCGGACTTTTCCGGCGGACTTCTTCCCAAAAGCCCGCCGGACCTAGATTTGAAACAAGTTTTAAATCTTTCCGTAGGACTCAGTTTCGGGCGGAAAGTCCGCTCGTGTGTGTGCTGGTCCGACGGAAAGCCCGCTCGTGTGTAGGCTGGTCCGACGGACCAGATACGACGCGAGGGCAGGGTATTGCATCTCGCGCTCTCTGCAATAGGAAAAACAAATTTTCCTATTGCGGTGAGCGCGGTGCATGCCAGGCCCTTAGGTCTGGTATGGATTATAAAGGGAACCCCCTACGCCGAAAAAACGGCGTGGGGTCCCCCCTAAAATCCATACCAGACCCCGATCCGAGCACGCAGCCTGGCCGGTCAGGAAAGGGGGTGGGGACGAGCGAGCGCCCCCCCCCCCTCCTGAACCGTACCAGGCTGCATGCCCTCAACATGGGGGGTGGGTGCTTTGGGGGAGGGGGGCGCCCTGCGGGGCCCCCCCACCCCAAAGCACCTTGTCCCCATGTTGATGAGGACAAGGGCCTCTTCCCGACAACCCTGGCCGTTGGTTGTCGGGGTCTGCGGGCGGGGGCCGCAGTCTGCTGTCTTCAAGTAGCTCTCTTGCCAGCAGAGGTCCGGACTTCTGGGCTTCTGGGCTTCTGGGCTTCTCTTCCCCAGATGTTGACACGACGCTCTCTCCTGCTGGACTGCTCTCCGAGGGCTGCGTTGTGACTTATATAGGTGGAGACCCCGCCCCCTTTTGATGTCACAGTCCCTGGGCATGCTGGGACTGTGACGTTTTAGGGGGCGTGGTCACTGGGTGATGTTGACCACGCCCCCTAAAACGTCACAGTCCCAGCATTCCCAGGGACTGTGACATCAAAAGGGGGCGGGGTCTCCGCCTATATAAGTCACAACGCAGCCCTCGGAGAGCAGTCCAGCAGGAGAGAGCGTCGTGTCAACATCTGGGGAAGAGAAGCCCAGAAGCCCAGAAGCCCAGAAGTCCGGACCTCTGCTGGCAAGAGAGCTACTTGAAGACAGCAGAGGAGCCGGCCGAAGAACAGGAACACCGGGAGAAGAGAGCGGAGAAGAACCAACCGGACGCCGGGAGAAGATGAAGCGGAGGGACCCCCGAAGCCGGAAGAAGACCCCCGAAGCCGGAGGAAGATCCCCCCCCCCCCCGAGCTGTTTAATAAAATATTTTAAAAACCTGTGTAGTGTGTTTTATTACTTACACTTTTTCCCTAGGTGAATGGGTAGGGGTACCATGTACCCCATACTCATTCACATAGGGTGGGGGGCTGGGATCTGGGGGCCCCCTTATTAAAGGGGGCTCCCAGATTCCGATAAGCTCCCGCCCGCAGACCCCGACAACCAACGGCCAGGGTTGTCGGGAAGAGGCCCTTGTCCTCATCAACATGGGGACAAGGTGCTTTGGGGTGGGGGGGGCCCCGCAGGGCGCCCCCCTCCCCCAAAGCACCCACCCCCCATGTTGAGGGCATGCGGCCTGGTACGGTTCAGGAGGGGGGGGGGGGCGCTCGCTCGTCCCCACCCCCTTTCCTGACCGGCCAGGCTGCGTGCTCGGATCGGGGTCTGGTATGGATTTTAGGGGGGACCCCACGCCGTTTTTTCAGCGTAGGGGGTTCCCTTTATAATCCATACCAGACCTAAGGGCCTGGTATGCCCCGCGACGGGGCTCGCAAGGTGTCAATCTCGCCGATAAAAGCGGCAAGATTGACATCCTTTTCTAGTCCCGTCGCACCTGAGTCACGTTCAAAATGAACGGACTTGTCCGTGTGTGGGCAAGTCCGTTCATTCTGAAAGTCCGCCGGAACTCCGGCGAAAGTCCGTCGGAAAGACGGGCGGACTTAGCCCGCCGGAAAGTCCGGGTGTGTGTGGGCAAGTCCGTCCGTTTTAAAGTCCGGCGCACCTGGCGGACAAAGTCCGTCGGAAAGTGTGCCGGACCAAGTAGGATAGAAAGTCCGACCGTGTGTACGCGGCATTATAGTTTCAGTGTTGGTACAAGCATTGATGTCTATTAGGGTGCTGGAGGGTGAAATTTGACTGTGGGTGGATGAAAAGGCAATATCCCACCTCCATGAATCCAGTGTACCTGCTTGCAATGGGCAAATTTCTGCCTTACAAGTGCAACAGATACATTTTTTTCGTTTCACAGTCTTTTAACAATAATCCTAAACATTGTAACTATGTAGTGTCCTTCAGTGACCAAAACCAAGCTACATGCAGTTCTCCTGAGTCCAGATCATCTCTGTGCTGGGAATGTTACAGCTATCAAGGAGGAAAATAAAGTGAAGTGGACTGAAGAAATTGTGTATTGATCATGGCTTTGCGGACAATTTAGCAAATCACATAACCTGTTTGACAGGACAGAAAATTTGTCTGTGTGCTCATCCATACTGGTAGGCTAAAGAAAAATGTTGCAAGTATCAAAAATGATCCCACATTTTCTGCTATCAAATAACTGAAGGAAATATGTATCAATCTCAAGCACAAGATTTATTAATCTTAGCAAAGGTTTGCTAATTTTCACCTAGAAAAGCAGTATACATTTGTGTTCTCATAGCCATGCATATTAGAATATTCAAATGAAAATGACAGCTTTACATGGGGGGGTGAATACATTGCCTGTGCTCCCGCTGTCCATCCCCCATCAACAGAGAACGGATGTGCATTTGCATAGCTCCATGGAGAGCCTGTATGTATCTGCCTATTACAAGCCCCACCTGTGTACAATCATGGAATATTCAGGGAAGCCTGTACATCTTGCTGACTGTATGAAGCTTCACTGCACTATATGTGGGCCTTGTCTCTGTGAATGTGATAATGGAAGGCTTTCCTTCATATCCTTACAATCCATGAAAAGGATTCTGGTGCTGCAGCAATTATAGCGAAACTGCTGCACCTTCCCTTCCCCCCACTCACCTATTCTGGAGAAGCCGCTGTGGATTATCCTTTATGAAAGTCATTGTGTTCCATCACTCCAGAGGTCACAAGTTTGTGCTTCTTAGGAGCAGCCGCTGCATTTTTCATTCTGAACACTGCAGCTACTAGTGACAACATGATAAACAAGCCTGCGACTCCTCCATGAAGTAGATGATATTAAAGCACCACAAGTGTCTTAGTAATAGCACTGTGTTTAACTTTTTCAGCGCCAAAGATAGGATAAAGTCTGCTGTCGCTTTAGGTGCCCATTAGCCAGATCTCATGTCTGTGAAAGGCCCCCAAACCTATTGGTTTGCTGCTATTTTAAGGGGGTAAAAAACATCTTGATTATTCTTATTGGCCCTGATAAGCTGATAATGTCCTCCTGCTTCAGTTACGCACTCCCCTTTAAATTCTCATAAATTTGTAAAGCTAGCCATACATAACAGCCTGTGGACTGAACAATAGAAAATCAACAGATCCTGCTATCCACACTAAACAGCATGGATGGAGAAATTTGCACTGCTGGCTATTGTATTTAAGCAGCCACAGCACCAAACAGTTACTGCATTTGAAAGGATGCAGTCACTGTTCGGTGGACAATTTTCCTACCTCCTTTGATTTTTCAGTAAACTTTTGGGAAGCCGGGCAGTGCCATCAGGGCCACCTACAGCTCAAAGTAATGCGTAGAATGCATGAAGATAAAAAACCTTCTGACTTTAGAATCACTTTAAAGTGGTGCTCCACCGAAAAAAAAAAAAAAAAAAAAAGCATGAATTTTTTTTTTTTTACTCACCTCTAAATGGCTGTTGCTAGGGGGTCCCTCGTAGTTGCCTCCTTCAGTGCCTGGGCTGGTGACATCATTTGGCGCAGGAAGGGTTCAGCTTTGCCCCCTCCCTCTTGTCAATCATCTGGGACGCATTACAGGTCCCAGATGACTGAGCGGCCAATCGCAGCGCCGCTCGCATATGCGCAGTGAGTGCCCGGCTGTGAAGCCACAGCCGGGCGCCCACAGTTGCAATGCCGGCGCCGCCGAACGCAGGGGGAGACGAGCGGAGCTTCTATCCTCTGCATCGCTGGACCGTGGGACAGGTAAGTGTCTGATTATTAAAAGTCAGTATTTTTTTTTTTTTAATGGGAACTCCTCTTTAAGGCCTAGGCAGCTTTTCCCCAATTTGGACAATGACTAGATGCAAGAGTGAAGATTTATTTTCTCATACACCCACAAAAGGATTGGTCATGTTTTCAGTGATTTTCCAGCATATCAGGAAATCTTACATGGATTAATAACTAAAGCCTCATACACACGATTGGATTTTCCGACAGGAATTGTCTGATGACAGGCTGTTGGTGGAAAATCCGACCGTTTGTACGCTCCATCGGACAATTGTTGTTGGATTTTCTGCTGACAAATGTTGGATGGCAGGCTTTAAAATTTTCCGTGGACAAATGTGTGTTGTCGGATTTTCCGAGCGTGTACACAAGTCCGTCGGACAAAAGTCCAAAGTACAAACACGCATGCTCGGAAGCAAGGACGAGCCAGAAGCGGTCGGTCTTGTAAACTAGCATTCGCAATGGAGAATTAACATTCGTGACGCGGCAAATCTCGAAATGCAGTGCACATTCTCTTCTTTAATGGGATAATAATGAAGCTGCTTTGCTGGTGATACTGATGGAGTTATTGCAAACGAATTTTCAAAGGCTTTTTTTTCTAGTGATATCAAAAATAATATTATTATGCTTGTTTTTTTTTTTTTTTTTTTTTTGGTGCAAGTTACCACACCACCATTATCCCGTAGTTTTTAAGATCAAAGATACAACTATGTTGGTGTCCCTTGTTAATTTTACATTGTATTTTTTAAAATGTAACTGCCTACTCCCAAACTGTCATTTGAAGTAAGTAATACATAGCCAAGTATTATTCTCCACAATTTTTTTTATTGTGCATTAAAAAAAGATTAAAATAATATTAGACTTGCTATCTGCCAATAGAACTTAACCAAAAAGTGCATTCTATGCATCCAAAAATATAGAAAATATACCAAATCAAATCATTATTCAACCAAAAAATAATGTCAAAACAATAATTCCAAGGCCAATAATAAATAACACGTTATCTCCTCCGATTCTGCAACATGGCAGGTTGACGAATGGCCATTCAGAAACGAACTGAAAAGCAAAATGAAAAGCGTGAATCAACATTCGCCAAACTTCTGCTAACACGAAATTAGCAGAAGGAGCCCAAAGGGTGGTGCTAAAGAGCTGAAAAACCACGTAGTACGTCACTACGTTCGTGTTTGTTGGCCGACAATTCCTTGCCGTTTGCATGCAAGACAAGTTCCTGGCCAACGCCCTTCGGACAAAAGTCCAACGTTTTGTCTGCGGAAAATCCGATCGTGTATAAAAGCTACAAAGTAATCTATTTGGTGCAAACTATGGTAAATAATATTAAAGTACAAATGGTGCAACCCTTTACAAATTATATTGCAGCTGCACCTTTAAGTGAACAACTCACTCAAAAAATTGTAAATACAGTGCCTTGAAAAAGTATTCATACCCCTTGAAATTTTCCAGATCTTATGTTACAACCAAAAACGTAAATGTATTTTATTGGGATTTTATGTGATAGACCAACACAAAGTGGCAATACTTTGTAGAATCACCTTTCACTGCAATTACAGACGCAAGTATTTTTGGGGATATCTTTGCCAGCTTTGCACATCTAGAGAGTAACATTTTTTGCCCATTATTCTTTGCAAAATAGCTCAAGCTCTGTCAGATTGGATGGATAGCGTCTGTGAACAGCAATTTTCAAGTCTTGCCACAGATTCTCAATTGGATTTAGGTCTAGACCTTGACTTGGCCATTCTAACGCATGACTATACTTTGATCTAAACCATTCCATTGTAGCTCTGGTTGTATGTTTAAGGTTGTTGTCCTGCTGGAAGGTGAACCTTCACCCCAGTCTCAAGTCTTTTGCAGACTCTAACAGGTTTTCTTTTAAGATTACCCTGTATTTGGCTCCATCCATTTTCCCATGAACTCTGACCAGCTTCCCTATCCCTGCTGAAGAAAAGCATCTCTACAACACAGGGACATGCGGTGAGGTCAGTGGCTGGTGAGGCACTGGCTAGTATCAGAGCCAGATACACATAGGTTACATAAACCGTGATCGTTCGAGCAAGAGCAATAATTCTAGCACTAGAACTCCTCCTGTAACTCTAAACATGTAACCTGTAAAAAAATTTAAAGCATCACCTATGGAGATTTATAAGTACTGAAGTTTGGCTCCACAAGTGTGCCATGTTAGGTATCTATTTACTTGGAGTAACATCATCTTTCACATTATCCCAAAAAATCAGGTTAACGTTTGTGTTTTTTTTTTTTTTTTTTTTTTTCATTACGGACCAAGCCTCTTTCTGCGATTTGGTGCTTACAAGTTAAAAACAGTTTTTTTTGCTAGAAAATTAGTTAGAACCCCCAAACATTATATATATTTTTTCTAACACCCTAGAGAATAAAATGGCGGTCGTTACAATACTTTCTGTCACACCGTATTTGCGCAGCGGTCTTACAACCGCACTTTTTTATGAAAAAATACACTTTTTTGAATAAAAAAAATGACAAAAGTAAAGTTAGCCCAATTTTTTTTTATATTGTGAAAGATAATGTTACGCCTAGTAAATTTATAGCCAACATGTCACGCTCCAAAATTGCGCCCGCTTGTGGAATGGCGACAAACTTTTACTTAAAAATCTCCATAGGCAATGTTTAAAAAAAATTATACAGGCTGCATGTTTTTAATTACAGAGGAAGTCTAGGGCTAGAATTATTGCTCTCACTCTAATGATTGCGGCGATACCTCACATGTGGTGTTTGAACACCGTTTTCATATGCGGGCGCTACTCGCGTATGTGTTCGCTTCAGCACAAAAGCTCGGCGGGACGGGCACTTTTATTTTTTTATTTTTACACTGTTCTTAAAAAAAAAAAAAAAAAAGTGTCAAATTTATTCCTATTACATGGAATGTAAACATCACTTGTAATAGAAAAAAAGCATGACAGGACCTCTTAAATATGAGATCTGGGGTCAACATGTTTGCTGTGTCCCACACATGGCTTCTCGCAAATTGCAAATGGGACTTCTTATAGCTTTCTTTTAACAATGTCTTTATTCTTGCCACTCTTTCATAAAGGCCAGATTTGTGGAGTGCACGACTAATAGTTGTCCTGTGGACAGATTCTCCCACCTGAGCTGTGGATCTCTGCAGCTCCTCCAGATTTACCATGGGCCTCTTGGCTGCTTCTCTGATTAATGCTCTTCTTGTCCAGCCTGTCAGTTTATGTGGACGGCCATGTCTTGGTAGGTTTGCAGTTGTGCCATACTCTTTCCATTTTCAGATGATGGATTGAACAGTGCTCTGTGAGCTTGGGATATTTTTTTATAACCTAACCCTGCTTTAAACTTCTCCACAACTTTATCCTTGACCTGTCTGGTGTGTTCCTTGGCCTACATGATGCTGTTTATTCACTAAGATCCTCTAACAAACCTCTGAGGGCTTCACAGAACAGCTGTACTTATACTGAGATTAAATTACACACAGGTGGACTCTATTTACTAATTAGGTGACATCTGAAGGCAATTGGTTCCACTAGATTTGAGTTAGGGGTATCAGTGTAAAGGGGGCTGAATACAAATGCACGCCACAATATTTCTTTGTAAAAAATTTTGAAAACCATTTATCATTTTCCTTCCACTTCACAATTATGTGCCACTTTGTGTTGGTCTATCACATAAAATCCCAATAAAATACATTTACATTTTTGGTTGTAATATGACAAAATGTGGAAAATTTCAAGGGGTGTGAATACTTTTTCAAGGGACTGTAAGTGAAGGAAAGCGCTACTCCTATTTGTGCAAGAATAAATTCATTATTGTGCAAAACAAAATATTCCTTAGAAAGTGATGTCGAAGTTATAACACAAAAACAATATAATTGAGATATACAATCAATATGATAAATGTTCTCCACAAATAACGTATACATTTATACCAAATTTTTTTTTTTTTTATATATATATGTGTCCACATAAACTTCAAAAGGTGTCCTCCATAGTCCAAAAATAAACCAAAAAAAAGTCTTCTGTGCATTGCTTGTATTTTAAAATAAACCAGTTAGTCCCATCCACCGTGCCTTATGTGTGACTATGAAGAACTTCTAAGCTCTCAAAACAAAGTGCTCCACCACATGTGGTTCACACTGGTATGACACGATAGTCGTACCACTTTGGATCCGACTTTGCCCTGCGACTTGAAGTCCGACATGTGTCCGACTTCAATGACTAGGGTTCCGACTTTGATCCCCGACTATACCAGGCACTGTGTCTGGTAACAGTCTTTAGGGGGAACTCCACACACAATGTAAAAAAAAAAATGGCATGGGTTCCCCCTCCAAGAGCATACCAGGCCCTTTGGTCTGGTATGAATTTTCAGGGCAACCCCCACGCCGAAAAAACAGCATTGGGGTCCACCCAAAATCCATACCAGACCATACCAGATCCTTATCCGAGCACACAACCCGGCAGGTCAGTAAAGGGGGTGGGGATGAGCGAGCGCAGGGTGGGTGCTTTGGGGCAGGGGGGCCGACAGAAGAGATGACAGAGCTGCCTTACTAAATTACTTTAAAAACCTGTGTAATGTGTTTTATTTTTGACATTTTTTTTTAGGTGAATGGGTAGGGGTACAATGTACCCCATACTCATTCACATAGGGTGGGGGACGGAATCTGGAGGCCCCCTTGTTAAATGGGACTTCCAGATACTGATAAGCTCCCAGCCAGCAGACCCCGGCAACCAACGGCCGGCCAGGGTTGTCGGGAAGAGGCCCTTGTCCTCATCAACATGGGAACAAGGCGCTTTGGGGTGGGGGGGATGTCGGACCAAAGTAGTGGAGGGAGCATTTTCAAAGTCGGATCGACTTGTGTCGGACCAGTTAAGACAGCTCCCATAGGGAAACATTGATTTTCACACATCATGCGACATGAGCTCCCAATGTTGGAGCGTTTGTCGTACCAGTGTGAGCCCGGCCTTAGGGGGACACTCACCAGATCCTCATGGCCATAAAGACCTATACAGCCTTAGAACTTATGCCAACAGGAAAAGTGGGATGAATACTGCATCCAGTGGGGTAGATTTACGAAAGCTGGTGCACTCAGAATCTGCTGCAGCTGTGAATGGTAGCCAATCAGCTTCTAACCTCAGCTTGTTTAATTAAGCTTTGGCAATAAAACCTGGAACCGATTTCTACGCAGAGTTGGACCAGATTTTGCACCCTCCGGTTTTAGTAAATAACCCCAAGGTGTTCCCTTCTCTCACATCCAATATGGAATCACAAATGAAAAAAAACAATAATAGGTTGATATTACAGCATGTTTATTAAATCTGACAATTAAAATGCAGCCAGTCTAATGCACTTACATTTAGTTGACTTTATCACTTTAATTTTTTTTTTCTATTGAGATCATTGGTGTAACTAATGAAGTTAGAGCTATGAATTATGGTGGTTTACTGATATATAATATTCCATGAAAGGCTTTATTGGTTTCATTTTAATGATAGGCACTCATTTATATCTGGCATTCATTCTGTCATCAGTAGTTATCTCCCCTATACTCACTGGGGATTAATGACATTTCATTATGTAATAATGTCATTTTTCAGCATTTTCTTGATATAGAAAACAAATTGCCATGTCTGTGCTGTTGGGGTGAAATTAAAGCCTAAAGATCACCTAAAATTCCCCTTGACTATAATTAATAGTATCCATTTCTAAAGATTAACCAAGACAACACTGACTGTAGAGTGGAAGATTTTCACTCTCACATAGGGGGAAATGTGGAACCACAACTTGAATCACTAAATTCATCATTCTTTTCTAGAATCTCACATGAATGGTGTCTATGCTGACAATGCATATTTTAGCCTTGTTTGTCACGACAGACTAATAATGTCTTTGAATAATAAGCCATTAGCACATGACTGCTCTAATATTTTTCTTATGACATAGATATAGAATATTAAAATACTTTTCTCCTCTGGGTAACCATGATCATTACACCATGCAGCCATTATGCTGCAAAACACACTAGTAAAAACATCTAAACCCCAGGCAGATATAAAAGACACAAATTAATGCATCTCTGTTATATCTATCATTCCATTAAATATACCATATTTATCGACGTATAACACGCACCCTAATTTTAAGAGGGAAGTTTCAGGGAAAAACATTCCGAGGCCCCTGCACAGTACACAGACTCCTTCACATTATGCAGCCCCCTTTACATTACACAGCCCCCTCCCCCTGCAAAGTACACAGACTCCTGCATATTACACAGCCCCTTTCATTATAAAGCCCCCTGCACTCCAAGGAGACCACTGCCAGCATACTCTAAACTTAAGAAAAAATCACTGCCAGCCCCTTCTCATACGCTGCACCTCCTGTGTCACTCTCATTGTAAACCAAAGCCTCTAAATACCTCATTAGCGACGTTCTTTCATGGACCCGGTCACGTGACTGCTCTTCTCTAATTTTCATGGACTGCTCTCCTCCTCCAATCTAAAGCTACACTTGGAGGAGGAGGGGGAGGAGCGGGAGGAGGAGAGCGGAGAATGGAAAGTGGTGCTAATGAGGTATTTAGGAGTTTCCATTTACAATGACACAGTGACACAGGAAGAGCAGTGTATGCAAAGGGGCTGGCAGGTGATTTTTTTCTTAACTTCCAACTATGCTGGCAGTGCTGTCCCAGGGCCAGGAGAGGTGGGGTGGTCGTCCTGACACCCCCCCCAATGTGTGGCATCCGGGTGGACCGCTCAATCCCCGCCCCCGCCTCCGTCGGTAAAAATACAAGTATCGGCGTATAACACACAGGGAACTGTTTACCCTCTATTTTCAGGGGAAAAAAGTGCGTGTTATACACCAATAAATACTGTACTTTCTCATATCAGCTTCTTTCAGTCCCTGTTTGTGTAAAGCTCAGGCTGATAGATGAGTAGTAGCTCAAGAAACCAATCACTTATGCTGCAGTGCTTATGTGCTGACAAGTAACAGGAGGAGAGAGCAGAGTGACAGAGAGATGAGTTTTCACTGTCCAGTCATGGGCTTGGGGAGGGACAAGACCTGTAAGTGATAATTAACTGAAGCAGAGAAAAACTCAGGTCTCTTGCTCTGTCAGACAGTGCATTGCTGTGTGTCAGAACTGTGTGAATCTCAGGACTGGACGAACAGATGCACAAATCCATTGGCAGGTAAAACAGCCCCCCGATTTAAACTGTATATATATTTAGCTGTTTGCCTGGAGTTAAAGTTGTTCTAAAGGGAGAAGATTTTTTATCTTAAGTGATGTTGCTCGAGAGCCTCATCTGTCCAGGGACTCTCCCTCCTCATTGGCTCCTTATTGGCTGAGACAGCAGCGGGCGCCATTGGCTCCCACTGCTGTCAATCAAAGTCAGTGAGGAGAGAGACACAACATCTGTGTCGTAATGAAAGCTGCTTGCTGTAGGAGCAGTCAGCAGAAGGGAGGAGTCAGGAGCGCCAGCGACGGACCCGAGAGCAGGTAATTATTACATGTTTGTTATTTTCAAACAAAAAAAACAAGGCTTTAGTATCACTTTAAGCTTCAATGCCCTTCTTACTTGCTCTGAACTCCATTAAATAAACCTTTATTTGGAGGAATATGGGGAGCTGGGGAATGCCATTTTTGAAAATGCTAGTTGCCTGTAATGCTAAACCACTGGGGTGTTCGCCCGTTCTCCGAAATTAGAACATTACGGGGCGTTCACGGCAAATTCGAGTGCTGCGTAATGCCCCATAATGCACTGCGAGATAGCAGTGCATTGGCGTCTTATGATTGGCCAAAGCTGCACCTGACCTGCATGCTTTGGCCAATGACAGCATACTCTGCTAAGAGAGCCATAATTGACCAAAGGCAGGGTGCCTTTGGCCGAACATGGCTCGGGGCTAAGTCCATGCCCCACACTATATAAGGCTGCTGCTTACACGGTGGCCGTGTATAGTGTCATGAATGAAGAGAGATTAGGCAGCGTATTTGATATATATATATATATATATATAATCATATACAGCCTAGTTTATATATATATATATATTATATATATATATACTCTGCATTTAGTGTGGATTACATATTCGGTATAGAATCTATATTCAGGCAGTGTAATATATATAATATAGTGTATTGAAGTGGTTGAGGGTGGATGGCCAGGTACGGTTCAGGGGGGGTAGCGCTCTCTCGTCCCCCCTTTTCCTGCCTGCCAGGTTGCGTGCTCCGATAAGGGTCTTTTATGGATTTTGGGGGGACCCCCACGCCCTTTTTTTAAAATTTTGGTGCAGGATTTCCCTTAAAGTGGAGGGCCACCCTGGAAAAAAAAGCCACCAAAAATCCTAAAAAAATAAAAACATTTGGAAAAATTTTTTTTTATACATACCTAAACCCTTGTTGCTAGGCAGTCTTCCTAATCTGCCTCTTTCTATTCCGCCGCGTTTTCTTCTCGGTAATCGGCCCCGTTGTCTTCTGGGAACTGTGTGTGTTCCCAGAACACCACGGGGGCCATTCACAGATCGCCGCGCGTGCGCAGTAGGAAACTGCCAGTGAAGCCACAAGGCTCCACTGCCTGTTTCCCTTACCCAGGATGGCGGTGCTGGGACCCGAGAGCCGAGGGACGGGTCGGCCTCGGGCGGCCTACATCGCGGGCAACCAGGACAGGTAAGTCTACTTACTGTATTTAAAGTCAGCAGCTACAGTGTTTGTAGCTGCTGACTTTAAATTTTTTTTTTAGGTGGCCGGAATCCCGCTTTAAAATCCATACATGACCTAAAGGGCCTGGTATGGATTTTGTAAGGGACCCCCACGTAATTACAAAAAACAAATTTTTTATGTATATTGCTGGGATCCAGCAATACATTACAGCCGCAAGCAATTTTAAATGACATTTTTTCCTTTAGAAATGTCATTTTGCTGCGGGACTGTTATGAACATGGGAAAGATGCTCTACTTTACAGGCAGACTAAGGCCTCATGTACACTGCTGCTGCTAAACGGACATTTAGGAGCAGTTGGGGATTTTTTTTCAACTGCTCCTAAACTCTCCTCTATGTTATCTTATCAGTACATGTACACAGGGTCATTTATAGTAGTTTCTAGGCAGTTGAGTTTAGAGGCTTTTTTTGAAACACAAAAAAATGGGTTTAAAAGCTGAGTTTAGAGGCATTTAAAGCACCAAACGCTTCTAAATGCGGTAACTCACACGTAGCCGCATTTCGTCTACATGTGTTTTTCATTTTTGGCTATTTTGGAAAAAAAAAGTTTAAAAAAAAAAAAAAAAAATGCGAAAACGCCACTAAACGTGGCATGTAAACACGGCAAAACATTTGTTTTAAACGTGGGTTACTATCTATCAAGTTAAATCGTTCAGGAGAGGTTGTAAAAACATCCCGTGTACATGAAGCCTTCAGTGGCGGCTGGTGAAGTTTTAGGATGGGGGGGCGCTGGACCCCGCCCTTCCTTTTTGACCCCTCCCACTTGGTGAAAATGGGCGTGGTTTCAGCGAAGTAGTGGGCGTGGCTCTAAGGTGGTGTAGTTATCGTCTGAGATGAACGAGGGATGGAGGGAGTGGGAGAGAGGAATGAAGGGACAGCAGCCCCAGATCCTACACAACAATAGAAACGTGTATTCTAGAAAGTTTAACAATCATCAGATAAAGATACTCCAAACACCTGGTGTTAGCACTTCAATCATCCCGGCACCATGGTTGTTATGGTGTCAGGATGATTGAAGCGCATTATTACATTGTAATATAAAATGAAATCATTCAACTCACCAAAATGCAGAATCAGTGGGAGCCCGAGCGTGTCGCCTGCCACCAGATGCCATCAGGTGTCCCCAGCAGAGTCGCTCCTTACATGCAGCCTGCGTCACACAAAAAGCAACCAGCTGTGTGTAGAACATCTTATGTAGGACATGCCATGAATTACATGTTGTACATAGCATGTCCTACACATAGAATGACATACACATAACATGCCCTCCACATAACATGCCCTCCACATGACATACACATAACATGAAATACACATAACATGTCCTCCACATGACATACACATAACATGTCCTCCACATGACATACACATAACATGAATTACACATAACATGTCCTCCACATGACATACACATAACATGTCCTCCACATGACATACACATAACATGTCCTCCACATGACATACACATAACATGTCCTCCACATGACATACACATAACATGTCCTCCACATGACATACACATAACATGTCCTCCACATGACATACACATAACATGTCCTCCACATGACATACACATAACATGTCCTCCACATGACATACACATAACATGTCCTCCACATGACATACACATAACATGACATACACATAACATGTTCTCCACATGACATACACATAACATGTCCTCCACATGACATACACATAACATGACATACAAATAACATGTTCTCCACATGACATACACATAACATGTCCTCCACATGACATACACATGACATACACATGACATACACATGACATACACATAAAGCAGCCCAAACATATGTGTAGTCATGTGTAGGACATCATGCTGCAGACACCCACTCCTGGCCAGAGACAACACCTCGGATTGTAAGCACTTGTTGCTGTCATTATGGGATGGGGATGGATTATCACTAGGTGATCAGTCACTGAATGGAGGCTTTAATTTGAGTGGGGTGGGTGGGGGAGGGAAGGAGGTCATTAGAGCAGCTGAAAAAAACTTCTTACCTTCCCCGGCCGGCCATCCTCATCATTCTCTGTGTCCTCTCCTCTGTCATGCTGTTGGTGTGGATGGAGGGATCACCAGCCAGATTCCAGTGCCCGGAGAGTCAGTCTGCAGTCCTCATACTTCCTGTTTCCTCTCTCTCTTGGGCGCAATGAGACAGAGAAAACAGGAAGTGACATCAAACAGAGATGTCAATCAAACCGCCCGGCCGTAGTACAAGCGCCGGGCGGAAGCTACTTGGCGATTCGGGAAGCGCCCCAAGGCGGGCTAAATGTCCGCAAATGCAGCGCCATGTCTGCAATCTCGTGATTGCACAGACGTGGCGCTTCCCATAAGTGCACTGTGTCTGGCGTCGCACTGTATCCGGCGTCCGAACACAGTGCACTTAAGGACTTTTTTTTTTGTCATTTTTTTATATTTAAAGGGCCAGTATTAAAAATTTTTTTTTTTTTTTAACTTTTTTTTTTTGACTGCCTGGAGGGGGGGGCGGCACCCAGGCGCCCCCTATGGACGGGCCCCCACTGGAAGCCTTAGGTCCCTTTCACACGGGCAGATAGAATTTAGCTTTTAGCTGCGGATAGACTCACACAATGCTTTCCTATGGCCCTATTCACACACTGCATTTAGCAACGGTTTCATTACATGGGGTTTGGTGTGGTTAGAAAAAATAAATTTGACTGCATCCAGCACCGATTTATTGCAGCTGTCTGCAGCTATTTGCACATAACTGCAGGTAATCGCAGTGTACTATTTCACCTGCAGATAGCAGCGGCAACAAGGAAAGAAAACAGGAAGCACATCAGAAATGGCAAGAATGTTCCAACACAACTAAACGCAGCCGCATGTAAACGCAAGTAAGCGCAGCTAATCGCAATGTACAACTGCAAGTGATTGCTGTGCCTGGAGTCTTGGAATTTCAAAATAACAAAACATGTTTTTAACAGCGGCAGAACAGCCGCCAGTGTGAAAGGGGCCTAAAACTTTTTTTTGCATTGATACATGTCCCCTGGGGCAGGACCAGGTCCCCAAACACGTTTTATGGCAATAACTTGCATATAAGCCTTGAAAATTAGCACTTTTGATTTTTCATGTTCGTGTCCCATAGACTTTAATGGTGTTCGCACAAATTTTTTGCCCGTTCACATGTTCTGTTTGGCTCATCGCTACTTAATTGTATACTTTTTTCAGATTACTAAAGTGCTGAATTCAAAGAGTCAGAACCGCATTTTTAGAAAGAGAGACATCCATGTTTTTCTCTTTTTAAATTTTCTTGCTTTTCCCTTGGACCAGATTATTCTGACGCTTGCTCTACATTGTCAATCAGAGCCTGGAGCCATTTTTCTTTTGTAAGAGGAAGCTCTTTTCTACAGGTCTCTTTAGTGTACACCTACGTCTGATTGTAACCTCAGATCCCTTCAGAAGTGGACGTTTTTTAAAGCATTGGCCAGCAGAGAACGGTGGTTTCAGTCTTCTAATGGAGAATGATTTGATCTTACTCACTTACTTGTGCAGCATGAGTAATGCACAGCCAGCTGCTTCATTATAGTTTATTTTAAAGATCCACATTAAGAGTCCATCCCACAATTAGCATAAAGTGACTTTCTTCTAGTTTTTGATGCACTTTGCTGTTTTCTTCAGAAATAATGTGTGCTCATTGGAGCTATGCAAGTTTGTTCTCTATAGCCTAGGTTCACACTGAGCTGCAGGAATGAAGCCGCGCGAGTTCAGCTGAACTTGCACGATTTCACTCCCGCATGTCAGTCCCGATTTCGGCCGCGATTTCAGAGACATCTGTGCATATTTCTACACAGATATAAATGTAAATCGCAGCCCGAAATCGCAAAAAGTAGTACAGAAACTACTTTTTGAAATCGGTGCAGCGCCGCAGATGCGGCATCGCACCGATTAAGACAATGCCATTGACGGCAATTGCTGCCGATTTGACATGAGATTTGACATGGAGCGTTTTGACATGTCAAATCGCATGTCAAAATGCTCCAATGTGAACCAGGACATAAAGACAGTTGACTTGTGTGATCCAGTTATCAATACACAAAGATGAACACTGACCTGAAATAGAGCATGCCACATCTGAGGTGTATCCAACAGAGCTGCGTATTATTAGCAATCATTTTTACATGGACGTCTGTGGCTAACATACTGTATATATAACATGACAGGTCAGTAGGGGCAAGACCAATGAGTAAAGCTAGGGATTATTGGCTACAACATATTAGCCAACAAAAATGGACACCTTCACTGGTCCATATAAATAAAAAAAAAAAGCATAAAAGAAGTATGTTGCCTTCAGGGGTGTAACTGCGAATCATGGGGGCCCCACAGCAAATTTTTGATGGGGACCCTCAGATAACTCTGTAGAAGCTGGCAGTGTCAACTGTGGAAATACAGACATCCCAACCTGCAAAAACTCATTTCAGGGAGGTTGCGTTTCAATAGGGGTGGGGGGTGGGTGGTATGTGACAGTGGACGGTGTCAGTTGTTTTTTTTATTCTTAATAATTTTTTTTTTACAATTTAATTTGTTTTTAATTGTTTTTCACAATGCTTTTTGGGGGGGGGAGGTTGGGGCAGTGGACAGTGTTGGTAGGGCAGGGGAGAGTGGTGTCAGTAGTTTATTTTATTTTTTTTACACTTTTTAATTTTTTAGACTTTTTACAATATTTTTTTTTAGATTTTTGGGGGGCTTTGGTGAAGTGTCAGGGGTCTAAACAGAACCCTGACATCTCCCCTTTCAGACAGACAAATGGACTGAGGACACAGATTCCCCAGTCCCTTTCTCAGCACTAACTAAAGATGATAGAACAGAAGACAGAGGCTCCTGTTCATTCATAAACTGAGCAAAGTAAACACAGTTTACTCTGCTCAGTTATCACAGGACACAGGAGCGATCTCGCTGTGTCCTATTCCTGACAGTTCCTGCCCCCCCCCCACAGCTGGCAGAAGAGGAGAGGAGGGGAGCCGGCTGTGGGGGACAAGGGGGTGCGGAGAAGGAGGACAGGAGGGGCGGAAGAGAACATGGGGGCCGGAGGAGAAGGGGGGGACGGAGAAGGACACGGAGGGGGCCGGGGGAGGAGCACACGGAACAGCTGGGAATGATCAGTGCATCAGGAGGGACAGCTGTGAACACAGATCTCCCTGTATAGCTTTTTAGCTGACGGCTACAGGAGGGAGAGAAGGAGAAGTGGCTGTTACAAATCGATACAAAGGAGATCGGTGTTCACAGCTGTTCCCCGCCGCACCGATCATTCCCGGCAGGTCGCGAGGAGCTTGCGGGTGTACGGGAGCCGGCACAGAAATGCGGGAGACCCCCGTACCTCACGGGAGACTTGAGATGTATGGAAATACTCTTATCCCAGGCCCCATAGCACCAGCATGGGCTGCTATACTTATTGCTACTCCAGTGGTTTGTTTAAATTTATACCTGAAACCCAGATTTTTATTTATTTTTGTATCCTAGAGTGTGTAGACTGAACATGTGTTTAAAAATACAGTTTATGCATAAAAAAACGAAATACTGACTGCTTTATAGCAATGTCAAACATGCTTTATTTATGTAGATTGACAACCACTTTCCCTTTGCATACACATACTGTACATTGAACAGAAGCGGGTATGGATGGCTGCAATAGTCCGTAGCTTTAGTGATGGAACTTATGTATATAGGCAGAAGTACACATAAAACACTTCAAGAATGGATTTTATTAGCATATTATTACTTCATATGTCCAACATCGTAAAGGCAGAGCCATAAGGAGCTCACATGTCTTTATTGTGCTTTTTAACAGCTTAGCTCATGACTCTGTGGTCACCATGTGGTGGGTAATCAAGTTATTTATGGTGAATTATAAATTAAAAATCAAGGAACCAGTTTCTATTTTTGGCCATCAATACAGTCCTAGTTATTGTTCTTTGAGAGTACATGAGGTCCGTCATACTTAAGGCTGCTCTCACACTGGGATGGGCGGGTGTTGGCGGTAAAACGCCACTAGTTTTAGTGGCGCTTTACCATGGTTTTAGCGGCGCTATTCGGCCACTAGCGGGGTGCTTTTAACCCCCGCTAGCGGCTGAATAAAGGGTTAAATGCGCCCGTGTAGTGCCGCTGCCGAATCGCTTTGCAGTCGCTTCAGCAGCGGTGCCCATTCATTTCAGTTTGCAGGAGCCGTGTATACACCGCTCCTCCACCGCCCCAAAGATGCTGCTTGCAGGACTTTTTTTTTACCGTCCTGGCAGCACAGCGCCCCAGTGTGAAAGCACTCTGGCTTTCACATTGGGACTGCAGGGGAGGCGTTTTTCAGGCACTTTACAGGTGCTATTTTTATCCCAAAAGCACCTGAAAAACGCCTCAGTGTGAAAGGGTTCTTAAGGGTAATTTTAAGTAGTTTATTGGAGTTGACAGTTCACAGGTAACAGGTGAAGCCAAGATGGCTGGATCAGAGCTGTCAGGTCGGATAACTTGCAAAACTTTAATACATGACTCGGCACAAAAATGTTATCATAAAATATATATTGGATTCATTTTGTTGAGGTATGTCATTAATTGCCAAGTTTTACACGTGGCAAATGTAGTCATAGCTGTCCCCAGGGATTAAAGATACTGTATTGTTTTTCTTTATCATTAAAAAACTACTTCTTGTCATGCATAAAATAAACTTCTCATACATTCAAACTAATGCATAGCCAACAAAAATCACATGGTTTGAGGCTGTGAAAAGACACAATTTTGGAGACTGCAGAGTCTGTTTTCAGTAAAGGCACCTGTCTGAAAGGGAAACAAAGCCTATAGATATAACGAGTAAATAAAGCTACACCCACATACTATATATTTTACAAACTTTACATAAAAACTGTAGGTATTATTTACTAAATGCTTTTCACTTTTCTCAGGGAATGTCTCCTTAACCACTTCAATACCGGGCACTTTCACCCCCTTCCTGCCCAGGCCAATTTTCAGCTTTCACCGCTGTCACATTTTGAATGACAATTGCTGTAATAATTGTAATAATGTGCTGTTGGTAAACAACACCGGGCTCTTCACAGACAGCAGTCATGTGCCTTTTTTTTCCTCCCTGCAAAGCAGTAAACATTGTTAGGCACACTGTTAACCCCCTGATTGCCCCTAAATGTTAACCCTTTCCCAGCTAGTGTCATTAGTACAGTGACAATGCATATTATTAACACTGATCACTGTTTTAGTGTTACTGTTGATGTCAGTGTTAGTTAGTCAGTTCCAACCCAGTGTCAGTTAGTGTCAGATTATCTGCCGCACTATCACAGTCCCACTATAAGTCACCGTACACCACCATTACTAGTATAAAAAAAGAAATAAATAAAAATGACAGTATATATACCAGATATAACTTTCAAGCAAACCAATCAATATACACTTATTGGATTTTTTTAGCAAAGACATGTAGCAGAATACATTTTAGCCAATGTTTATAAAGAAATTCGATTTTTAAAAAAAATTTTATTGGACATGTTTTATAACAAAGTACATTTTTTTTTTTTTTTTTTTTTTAATTTCGGTATTTTTCATTTTATAGGGCAAAAAATAAAAAAAACTAGTGGTGATCAAATACCATCAAAAGAAAGCTTTATTTGTGTGAAAATAATGACAGAAATTCCATTTGGGTACAGCATTGCTGACCGCGCAATTACCAGTTAGCGCAGTGCTAAATAGCAAAAAATGGCCTGGTCCTGAAGGGGGTAAAATCTTCCAGAGCTGAAGTGGTTATAAACTTAACATATGATCCATCCTATACAGTCAGTTCATCTGTACTTATAGTTTAAATAATCTATAGAGAAAGTGAACGTAAATCCAGGAAAAAGACAAGAAAATTTGGATATGCAACAAATACAAATTACATAAAACATCATGACCCATCTGTCGGTGTTTACATTACGACCCATTCACACCATTGTGCCACATTAGTGCACAGGCATTATGTCACATGTTAATGTGCGTTGTGGCAGCCAAATTCATTTGAAAGGGTTGCCTAACAACAAAGCACACAAAAAAGTACTATTTTTTGTCACACAGGTTGATTTGCTAAAACTGGAGATTGCAAAATCTGATGCAGCTGTACATAGAAACCAATTAGCTTCCAGGTTATTTTTTTGTAAGCTTAATTGAACAAGCTGAAGTTAGAAGCTGATTGGCTACCATGCACAGCTGCACCAGATTTTTCACTCTCCAGTTTTAGTAAATAAACCCCACAGTATACTACAACACATGGCAGTGCATTATCATGGGCTGCGGTGTGCTGCAATACACATTCTTCAACATGGTGTGCCTGGGGTGCCATTCAGAATGGTCATTTTAATTCCTAGAGTGCAATATTACTCACTTAGTCATTGATCTAATTTGTCATACTCAAAATATTAACTATATTAGATGAAACAACTTATGTTACTAAGCAGAATAGAATGCTAAACAGGTGTTGTGGTTTACACAAATTTATGTCTGTCTTTGTCCACATCACAGGAAGGATTTGTATGATGACCAAATGTGCACATTTTATTCAGGCTCTGAACAGGCCAATCATCATATTGGATGATGCACAAGGATTTTACCCTAACAATGTTTGGGTTAACATCCAAATCGGCTAGTGCATGTTCAGCTTCTGACATAAAGGAGATTATATTTTGAAATCAGATGCTAGAGAAGGAATATTTATTGTCTTTTTATTTCTGGTTGTGGCCCTTTAGGCCTCTTTCACATGAACGATCCGTTCAGGTCCGCCTGTCAGTTTTTTAGGCGGACCTGAACGGACGCCCCATAGACCTCTATGGAGCGTTGGATGTCAGCGGTGACATGTCCGCTGACATCCGACCCTCTCCGATCCGAAAAGGTGTAACAGAGGAAAAACCTACTTTTCCATCCGTCATCAGACTCTACGGTCCGTCTTCATCCGATCCCCCATAGGGGAGAGCGGCGTTCTGACAGGACGGACCTGTCATCTGCCTGCTCAGCGGGGATCAACGGAGCGATCCCCCGCTGAGCAGAGTGGGCTCTGTACACGGACACGTCCGTGTGAAAGAGCCCGTAGACTTTCCTCTCAAGCAAGGCTGTAAAATTGCAGACATTTTACCATATAATAGGTGGAGCTTCATACAGACCAGTCAAATTTCAGTTGTTTTTTTTTGGCTATTGCTAGAAAGTAAAGAGACTTGATGTAAAGGAAATAACATAATTGTTTAGTATGGCTGATGAAAATGTCTATTACTATAATGAACAGTTTTGCAGTTGTAGATGGACATACTCCTTCACATGGTTTTGTGGCATGTAGCATCTTTCTTTAAAATGTATAACATCTACCTGTCAATTGCTAGAGCCTTATTATTTTCATGGTACTGGAATAAATATTTGTCCACATTAAAACAGAACTCCAGTGGAAGCGAATCTGACTATGTGCACTCCACCACCACTCATTAGGGACTGTGGTGTTGATTTAATAAAGCTGTAGAGTGCAGCTCTACATGGTAGCTAATCAGCTTTTAACTTCAGCTTGTTCAATTAAGCTTTAACAAAAAAAAAAAAACTGGAAACTGATTGGTTTCTATGCAGAGCTGCACCAGATTTTGCACTCTCCAGTTTTAGTAAATCAACCCCTGTATGCTTTTGAAGTTTACCTACACATGTGTAATAAGATACAACAGAAGGCTTTCTTGCTGTAACAGTTTGCATTTCTTTTTCCTGATGATGTTTGATTTGTGTGTGACAGATTTGAAAATGACTACAGAAGAAAGCTAAAAAAAAGACAGAACTTTACCAAAACAGCTAAACGAAGAGTTGAAATATACATATTTAATCACTTGACCTCCGACCCTCCTTCATGACCAGGGCATTTTTTGCGATACGGCACTGCGTTATTTTAACTGACAATTGCGCCGTCATGCATAGATGTACCCAAATTATATCTATGTCCTTTTTTTCCCACAAGTAGAGCTTTGTTTTAGTGGTCTTTGGCACTATAAACAAAAAAAATACCGACAACTTTGAAAAAAAAAAACAAAACATTTTTTTTTACTTTCTGCTATAAAACGTATCAAATAAATCAAATAAAATTAAAAAAAAAAATCTAATTTGTTTATAAATTTAGGCCATTATGTATTCTGCTACATGTTTTAGGTAAAAAAAATCCCAATAAGCATATATTGATTGGTTTGTGCAAAAGTTATAGCGTCTACAAACTATGGGATATATACTGTAATTTTTTTTTTTTTAATGGCGGTGATCAGCAACTTATAGCAGGACTGCGATATTGCGGTGGACAGTCTGATACTTATTGGCACTTTGTGGAAACCAGTGACACTAATCAGTGCTAAAAATATGCACTGTTACTGTACTAACACTGGCTGGGAAGGGGTTAAACATCTACGGCGTGCATTGCAGGGAAAGAACATTCATTAAATCCCTGCTGACAGAACAGAGCTCTGCCTTGTTTACAAAGGCAGAGCTCTGTTCTGTGTTTCTTCTCGCTGATCAGTTTGCTGGAGGACATACATTGGCTTGCACCCACTGATCGGCTTGCGGTGTCTAATTACAGCACAGCCGTGGCGCGTGCCCCCTACCCGGAAGTGGGGTACGTGATCTAGCGCAGAAGAGCCGCCTTACATCTAAGTGATGCGGTTGTCAAGAGGTCAAAGTGTATGCCAAGCCAAAACATTTTTCTGTAATTTTGGATAGAGTGGGGGAAATGGTAAAATCCCCCCCCCCCCTTTTTCATAAGTGATCACATTCTCTATGTTCTCAGCTGCATAAGAGCTGGGGGAGGAGAAACAGCAGAACACTGATCTTCCCAGTGATTGGGGGGGGGGGGGGTGTCAGGACAAGTCTGGTCATTGGAGGAGAGCAGACTGAGTGCCCAGTATAGCTAGAGAACTGACCATGGTTTGTTCCCCTGCTTAGTGGGACAGCAAGGAACACAAGGGATTTCATACAAAGGAAACAATACAAAGAGAACAGGATACTTTTTCATACAAGGACATGGCACATTTCGGGAATATGACATGTTAGGGTAACAAACCCTTTTTTTTTTTTTTTTTGTACAAAGGTTGCTAACAAACACTTTTAAGATCAGAAGCTACAAATACTGTAGCTGCTGACTTTAACAATAGGACACTGACCAGCCCAGGGATCCAGCGCTGTCCTCACCCAGGTATGTTGGACCCCTGATATTCCACCAAAGCTAAACTAATAAAAAACTAAATTGGAAAAAAAGGAAAAAAATAAAAAAATAAAAGTATTAAACATATAAAACTACTGAAACCGTCCTCTGCGCTACTGACAAAGTCTACTGTTCTACTGACTGACACTATCCTCTGCCCTACTGACACGTCCACTGCTCTAATGACACCATCCACTGTCTTATTGACACCATCCACTGCTGTACTGACACCATCCACTTTTATGGTAGCCTACATTTATATTTTTACAGTGATATTTGTTCTATAATATTTTTATACTTTTTATAAGTTTTCCTTACTATTTAGTTAGGCCTTGATAGTTAATTTCTTTAAAAAAAAAAGGTCGCCAAATCTTTGATCGTTGATCTCTTTCATGTTGTTCAGGTAGATCAGAACCTCTCAAAGGTTACCTACCCCTGGTCTCAGCCTACACACAGTATACACTGCACTCATAGGCTACAGCCTTTGTAACCACAAAATACTCCATAAAGGCTACCTTCACTCATTAGTAACATTTTAAATGTTAAATGGTCAGCGCTGCTGGCTAGAGGGGGGGAAAATGTCTGTCGTCAGGGGAAGGAAGAGTAACCAGTATTGGTGGCTAGTTGGAGGAAACAAAGGCTAGTGTTAGTAGTCAGCTACTAAATTAATACTTTTTTAGTCGACTAAAATATGACTACAACCAAAACAATTCAGATGGCTAAAATACGACTAAAACTAAAATGGCATTTTAGTCAATAGACTAAAATACGACTAAAACTAAAATGAAATTTGACGTCAAAATTAACACTGGTCTGTAGTGCATGTTCAAACCTAAATACCTTAAATAATAATATATTAAATTTTTCACTCCAGCAGTATGAGTTTGGAATTTGTAGAGAAATGCTTAAATAATGCATTAAAATTTAACTTCACCTATTAGATTTTAGACAACTAAAATTTGTTTTAGTCGACTAAAATGATTTTAATTGACTAAAATGTACTGGAGATTTTAGTCGACTACAATATATTGGAGATTTAGTCGACTAAATATGACTAAAACTAAAACAATTGCAGAAGACTGAAATGGAACTAAAACTAAACTGCCATTTTAGTCAAAAGACCTAAATCGAAATTTGCTGCCAAAATTAACACTGGTGGCCAGTGGATAAAAAAAAATTCTCTGCATCAATGGTCAACAGGAAAACTTGTGCTGTGTAGAGGGGGGTACTGGTGCCCTGTGGAGAGGGGGAACTGATTCTCTGCACAGGGGGAGGGAGGGGGGACACCTGGGGGTGGGGAGACACCCGCTGCAGAGGGAGGGGGCACTGATGCTCTGCAGAAGGGAGAGGGGGCACTGATGCTCTGTGGAGGGAGGGGGCACTGGTGCTCTGTGGAAGGAGAGGGAGGTACTAGTGCTCCAAAGAGTAAGAAGGGGGGCAGTGAAGCTTTGCGAAGGGAGGGGGGACAGTGGCTTTTTACAGAGGGAGAGGGATGCTCTGTGGAGGGAAAGGGGGGCACTGATGCTCTGTGGAGGGAGAAGGGGGCATTGGCGCTGTGTGGAGAAAGGGGGAGGACTGAGAGGGGCTGGAGGCTGAAAGAGGCAAGTTTTAGGGATACTGAATCTTCTTAGGCAGGAAGCTTTATGTAATAGAATGAAGTTTTCACAAATGACTATTAACAGAGCAGGGCATTGTATGACAAGAGCAGCCAGGTTATGTGAGGACACAGTGACAACAGTCACCTCTTCCATGGTTTCCCTGCAGCAAAGCCACTTCTCAGTGATCTACAATCTTTATATATGTGGGTATATAATATAACATACTCACTTCTCACCGATGGAGAGAAGCAGCAGTGTGTCCAGTGTGCAGATTAGGGCTTACCTGTCATAAGAGGCCAGCCAGAAGCAGCAACACAGCACTCCGAGAGAGAGTGGGTTGATCACAGTTGCATGTTCTGGCTGCGGGACACAGCTCCGATCTGCGGGATGCCGGTACACTATCCAGTTTCCAGTACAGTCCCGCAGGTTCTGGGGCAGTTGGGAGGTATGATCTTGTGGCCGAATCTCAGTCTTTGGTCACAGGACATGCATCAACTCTGTGGGCACTAGATTCATTAGATTCTTCTTTGGCTATCATAAGCTCCCCACTGTGTGACTGCTGTGTTCCCATATCATGTGACTGGAACACAATGGGATCTCCTTGTCATGAGATTGCTTGTTTACATTGTTGCTAATAGCAAAAACAAACCCTACCTGATGCCTGTCTTATTATTTAATTCAGAACTAAAATATTGACATCTACTTTAAAATCCTTTTCTTTTGGATAGACTGGGGAAGGGTTAGGACTTTTGTTTGGTGTATTGTTGGCTGTGCCCATGCTGGGGAGAATCCCCCTCAATTCCTGCCTCAGTTAGTGGCAATCAGGAGGTGAAGGGAAAGCGGCCTAATAGAGACACAATAGACAGAGTGGTGAACACTAACTTGAATTTTAGCAACTCTGGTATGAATTGCCAATAATCTTTACTTTATAAGTCACTACCCCCCACCCCCATCCCCATCCCCACTGGTCTGTTAAGTGTGTGGTCTGAAGGAAACGTACTGTACTTCTGAAAAATGAGGAGCATTTGCCTTGATCCAGCGTATTTTCAACACTCACTTTATTGGAGGACAGAACTATTCATAGTAGTAAATGGCTTGTTTGTGGCCAGTCAAAGCTAATGTCAATTGAATGCCGATGGTATGTATGAAACTATGGCTCATGAACTCCCAATATACACTTTTCTCACATTGGATTCATGCTACTATTTTCAGCATCTGAATCATAATCTGCTGTAAACCAAATAATTATGCATGTAATAGCTGTGCATTTAGCTGTCCCATTGAGGAAATGACTTGGGGCATTTTTATCCTTCTATAGCAGACACTTGGTTGAAGACCATATGGTGTATAAATGTGTATGTAAACAGGGAAGTATGAGAACATAATTGTGTTAAAGAAGTGTTCAGCTTAGCTGTGTTTTCACACATCACATGGCCTTGTTATGAAGTGGAAAAGTGTTATTTGCCTCGTAGTTATCGCTGTAGAGAGGAGAAAACACGTGAATATGTTTTATTAATAGCTTTGTTGCTTTGTACACATCAGCTTCAAATGCTGACGGTGCTTGATATCTTACAGGCAGTATTTTAGCTCCTATTGGCGTGGGAAAGGGAGCAGATGTCACCCAGGGGGCTGTGGACATGGACAAGGAATGAAAAGTCAATGCTTCTCGTTACTGAACTAAACATTATGTATGTATTGCACTAGTTTAATGCCATATGGCTTCCTTATAACCCCCTTCTCTATTTTCAGCACAAGTCACCTTAGACCTATAAGGAATCTTTGATCACTATACCTCTAAGGCTACATTCGCATGGGTGTTTAGCCATACACTTTGTGTGCATCCAGCTGTGATTACCGCAGGTAATAGCTCAGCCGCTGACAGCCTGTCCTTTCACTGTACGGGCTTGACGGCCACCGCTATCCAAACACAGCTTTCAACCCCAGCCACATAAATGAGTAAATTCTCGCCATTGGGATTTGCAATGTGGCTAAATGTCTGTGCGAGTGGAGCCTTAATGCGGCCATAGATAGATCGAAATTCAACATGGACCAGCCAAGATCCGATCCATGTGTGGGCAGGCTTATTGTACCCAAGTGGATCCATCGATTGACTTGGGTAAAATCAGCCTGTCGGTTTTTTTACATGCGATTACTGCCAGCGCCTATAGCCACTAGCAGTAATCATTCTTTTCTGCTGACCGGGAAGGCTTCCCGTGCCCACCTGCCAGCAGAACACAATAATGCTGTGGGAGGTATTCCCCCATCAACACAGTCAGTGTTGATGGGGAAATCAAGCAATTGTTCCATGGTGGAAGAAAAGAAAATTGAATAATCTATAGGCTGCTTTAGCTGGCTTTTCCTGAAAATGAATATATCTCACTAGATGTAAAAATCTGTCTATGAACTACCTTCATGAAAATCTGGCACATCACATTAATTGTCACAGCTTTGCTGTGAGACCACTTTATAATTTATACCTGTGTACTTGGGGTGGATTTGATTTAAATCAAGTCAATTTAAATCATGATTTAAATCGCTAGTAAAAAGGCTTGATTTAAATCATAATTTTTAAAGAGCAACTGTCATCTCTGTCCTGCAGCGGCTCCTCCTCTGACCCGCTGTGACACACCGACATTCCCATTCACTTTAATGGGACAGCTGGTGATGCGGCAGTGACACAACAAGGTGAGGGACGTGGCGGCAGCAGGTGAGTGGATGCCCGCTAACAGGCGCTGCCATGATGGATCTGACAGGTGCTTTTTAAATGTAAGGACTTATTCTTACTGGTAGTTATAATCTTTAATATTTGCAAACAAAATGAAGGTTTCCTATTTAGAATAATAAGCGGTCAAGTTAGTAAAACAGCGATATCAGAGCCAATTCAATCATACCGTTTGTAGTGTACAATGATTTGCAAAACAATGGGATAAAGGAATATTCCTGAACTTTGTTTTATCTCATGGTGACTGTGAAATTGTGTGAATGCCTCAATGCAGTGCATGTTATCTCAGCTTGCAGAGCTTGGATTCATTGAATGAGTTTACCAAAAAATGTAAATATTGCCGAATATACAGCCTCATGCTACATAACCAAGCTCCATTTCATGCTGATTAAACTAAATTATTAATATATCTTAAATAGAAAACTATCCGATTTTTTTTTTTTAAGTCATTGATTTATATCCACCATGGTACTTGTTTATCTTGTAGAACACATATGTACAGTAGAATGTTCACATTGAAGCCAAATGGTGCAGTATATTTTTATATAGCACTGGGGGAGGCATTACTCCTGAAGGAATTGCAATTATAAAGCCTCCCCAATTGACAAAGAGTAGGATCCAATTGTTGCTGATTACATTTTGGCAGGCATTTTATTAGTAGTATTATAATATGTTGGTTTTGTTTTTTCTATTCTTTTATGATATGTGCCCTATTTAGACATTCTGGCAGAGACGGAAGAATCCTTTGGTTGGTGTGCCCAGCATTACTGAAACAGTTGAATAAAGCTCCCTTCAGCCACTTGCATGAGCTGTATAAAGCTTAATGAATAAGCTAGATGTGGAGATTATTGCATAGAAAATGGAATCCGTGACAATCGACACAGCAATAAGAGAGCTGGATTGACAAATCCTTTGTGTATGAACCCAGAGCAGATAACATAAATCCTGTCATACAAAACAAACTGCAGTTTTCACATCAGTATTGGTATATAGAGGTTTACTTGTTCATCTTACCCGTCTCTCAATTATGATCATATTAGATTTCATAAAACTCCATCAAGTCTGTGTATGTAAAATATATTGAACAAAGAGAGGGTGACCAACTAGTTTAGGGAAGAGGGCCGTGCCACGTCCAGTAATATATAGACACAAAACAAAGGGTTCCCCTAGGTGGACTTTTCCGGCACTTGCATGGGCAAACAAAGTTTATACAAGATAGAGAGTGTTTATATATAAAAAAACATATAATTTTATTCGTGGTGAAAAATACAATTGTTAAAAACAAGCAATAGATATCTAAGATAACATAGTAGAACTACATAGTAACCATGATAAGCAATACATAGTAAATCGTGATGAAGAGCTCTTCTTGAGCCCGACGCGTTTCGGGGTACTTAATATTTGTAAAGTCCTTCTTCAGGGGCATAGTTGAGAGAGAAGGGTTCATCTGAGCTGAAAATATATAATGATTTGCTTGTGAGAAAGAGATTTTTGTTAAAAGCAAGGAGGGCCACAGAGGAAGGGCCGGGTATGAGAGTAAGCAATAGTGATATAACCAATGTGGATACTGATACTTAGATGGTTGGATGGTGAGAGATGCAGGTTGGTAGGCTGCAGTCACCGTGGGGAAGTGTGACAATACTCCCGTCCCGCCCGACCCGGGCGCGCGCAAGCCAGAACGGCGTGCTGAGATCACAGAAAGGCGTCTCTTAGATGGAAAAAACGCCGCTACATACGCCGGACACTTGGCTGTGAGGCTGTCTTTGTGCACCCTTTTTTCCATCTAAGAGACGCCTTTCTGTGATCTCAGCACGCCGTTCTGGCTTGCGCGCGCCCGGGTCGGGCGGGACGGGAGTATTGTCACACTTCCCCACGGTGACTGCAGCCTACCAACCTGCATCTCTCACCATCCAACCATCTAAGTATCAGTATCCACATTGGTTATATCACTATTGCTTACTCTCATACCCGGCCCTTCCTCTGTGGCCCTCCTTGCTTTTAACAAAAATCTCTTTCTCACAAGCAAATCATTATATATTTTCAGCTCAGATGAACCCTTCTCTCTCAACTATGCCCCTGAAGAAGGACTTTACAAATATTAAGTACCCCGAAACGCGTCGGGCTCGAGAAGAGCTCTTCATCACGATTTACTATGTATTGCTTATCATGGTTACTATGTAGTTCTACTATGTTATCTTAGATATCTATTGCTTGTTTTTAACAATTGTATTTTTCACCACGAATAAAATTATATGTTTTTTTATATATAAACACTCTCTATCTTGTATAAACTTTGTTTGCCCATGCAAGTGCCGGAAAAGTCCACCTAGGGGAACCCTTTGTTTTGTGTCTATGTAAAATATATTTGGTGCCAATCTTTTGAGTAAACCTTTATTAATGCCCTATATTTCCATTGAATTCTGTACTGCAGATAAATGCTCTGATATTCCACTTTCTTAATGGCGAGAGTTCCTCTATGGTTATGTGAATTGTGCCTTTTTTTTTTTACATGGTACAGTTATAAAGGTGGCATGGCATAATGTCTTACCTGATTTTCACAAGTGGTGCAACAAAACGGCGTGTCACTAGAGATAACTCAGATGTATAGGGAGTTTTTTCGTGTTTTTCCAGTATGTTGGATAATTTCTTTGGCCACTAATAGAAGTAATCTAGATTCTATTTTTTTTTAAATGCGCAAGCATGATCATATCTTAGACTAGAACACATCTGTTAGCAAAAACCTAAAGCATTTTATCTATTCGCTCAATGTACATATCAAGAAGTTGTGATGTATGGAGCCATGTCCTCTGGTAGTATAATATGAGTTACAAAAGTCTCTGTTACATTGGAGGAGGGCCCTGGCTGACACCAGAGAACATGGTTGGGCATACACATGATATAATGGACACATAGGAGAGTTCACCTCTAAGACTGCACTGCATTATAACTCAAAAACCATAGACTTTAGCTCACTCTAAAATATGAAATCATGTTGTGCTGGAAAATATATACCGTAATTAAATTAGCTTTATCTTGACAGAGCAGCAGTGGTTATTAGGAACCCTCTGGGGGGGCCTTGCCTATCTATATGGATTACCTTACCCAACTTTAATTGCTTCCAAGCCTGACGCCATTGCTGGAGATCAGCGGATTATGTAATTACACGTGGTTATAATAGTATATAGCTTGGTGGTTCTCACTTGGATGCGGTCCATATAGTGAGATGCTTTTCTAATCTGCTTATGCATTCTAGAGAAGGTTAACTTTTTTTCTAGGAAACGTTGGATGGACACAACAACTGCATACTGTATGTAGTATTTATGTTAATTCATGCTAAGGATCTCATAATGGATATTATAGTACTGGGAACCTATGAAAGGAGTTTAAGCTTTTGATACTGAGAGGCTTCTCTTTATTGAGATCTCAGATATAACTTAAAGTGATACTAAACACACACTGTTTAATTTACATTGTCCCTTCTATTTCTGTATGTGGATGATGGCACTGTAATTATTTTAATGAAAAAAAAAATCCCATCTAGGTACCCTTTTTCTAATCGATATTAGAGCTGTATGATTAATCTTTAAAAATCGTTAGCACAATTGTTTTCCCTGTTGCGATCTTGACAAAGTATTTCCCGATTCTTTCTTTGCAGAGAATTCTCTCTGCTCTGCCAAAGCCAACAGCAGCAGTTTGCCTAGAATCACAACATTCTTTAGCAGTGGAACTTAAGTATAAACATTGTAATGATTTGTCCTTTAGATCAAAGGAATATACTTTGGTGTGTAAATGAGGGAAGTTTAACCACTTAAACGCTAAAACTTTTTCTGACATTTGTTAGTTAAAATCAATATATATATATATATATATATATATATATATATATATATATATATATTTTAGTAGAGACCCTAGAGAATAAAACGGTGGTTGTTGCAATATTTTATGTCACACTGTATTTGCGCAGTAGTCGTTTAAGTACAATATTTTGGGAAAAAGTTACACTTTAATGAATTTAGAAAAAACTAACCACTAAAGTTAGCCCAATTTTTTTTTTTTTTTTGTATAATGTGAAAGATTTTACGCTGCGAGAATCGTGAGAGAATCTAGATCTTTTTATTCTAAGCAAAAAAATTGTGAATTTCATTTTGGCCAGAATCGTGCAGTTCTAATCGATATACAGCTGTCATATGATCCAGCTCTTCCCCAGCCTGTCTGCAGGGAAACATAAGCAGGAGGAGCTTCTAGTTCCCTGCTGCTGGTCACTTGTTCAAAAAAAAATAGCCTTTGCAATACAGGGTAAAAATAAATAAATAATATCAATAAACTGTTTTAAATTGTCATACAAATATATATTTGGAATCAAATCTTTATTATTTTGTGGAAATAACATGGTGTGGGTGGATTTTTACCAGTCACAGGCTGTGTTACACCCCTCCAGCCTGTGTCTAAGAATAAAAGGGAGGTGGAGTCTCCATTAATCTACATGTAATACCCCGCCCCCATTGTGTTTAGCTGGTTAGTGGTCATAGAGGGGGAAGGAGGGAGTGGCCTGTCATTTACCACTGTGAATACACCCACATGGCTGCTCAAATGTGATAGGGAGGAAATGCTCAGGGTAGAAACTTACTGAAAACTGAGCATGTGCAGAGTTGCCATTACAGCTGCAAAATCCCTAGCTGAATTGGGGACATGAGCAGAAGGTTGAGATAGAGAGCAGGATCAACCAGGTTTTTTGCAGAATACAGAAAACAAATCTCATAGTGACTGAGTTTTTTATGATGTGGGTTTAGTGACACTTTAACCACTTCAGCCCCCTTCCTGACCAAGCCCTTTTTTGCGATACGGCACTGTGTTGCTTTAATTGCGCGGTCGTGCGATGTTGTACCCAAACAAACAACATTGTTGTCCTTTTTTTTCCCACAAATAGAGCTCTCTTTTGGTGGTATTTGATCACCTCTGCGGTTTTTATTTGTTGTGCTATAAACAAAAAAAGAGCGACAATTTTGAAAAAAAAAGCAGTATTTTTTACTTTTTGCTATAATAAATATCCCAAAGAAATATAAAAAAAACACATTTCTTCCTCAGTTTAGGCCAATATGTATTCTTCTACATATTTTTGGTAAAAAAATTGCAATAAGCGTATATTGATTGGTTTGCGAAAGTTATCGCATCTACAAAATAGGGGATAGATTTATGGCATTTTTATTATAAATTTTTTTATTAGTAATGGCGGAGATCTGCGATTTTTTTCGTGACTGCAACATTGCGGCGGACAGAGCTGACACTTTTGACACTATTTTGGGACCATTGACATTTATACAGCAATCAATGCTATAAAAATACCCTGATTACTGTGTAAATGTCACTGGCAGGGAAGGGGTTAAACACTAGGGGACGATCAAGGGGTTAAGTGTGTTCCCACGATCGCGGGCCACCGGCGGACATCGAGCCGATGGCGTGTACGCGGCCGCTAGCCGCCGATAGTGTGCCCGCTAGCCACCGATGACGGAGTGACGTAGGGTACGTCATTTTGCGCACCCGTGCCATTCTTCCGACGTATATCGGCATGAGCTGGTCGGCAAGTGTTTAAAGTGATACGAAATGTTATCCTTAGTCTCCAAAAATAATCTATATACATCCACTACTTAATGACCTTTATATCATTTTTTTCATGAAATTGTTTTTTACTGTCTTTTTCTTGCTCCTTGTCCGCGAGTTCCCAAATCTCTAATTTTCTCAATTCTTTTTGTTTGGAACAAGCAGTGAAGGTTGGTTGTGGCCATGTGCACTGCTCTGTGAACACTACACTTCCTCTAGTCCATAGTCCATCTTAGTAGTGGACAAAAGAAGGTGGCTATATTCTACATACAGTGAGACCAGGTAGACTGAACTTGAATAGAATTTTTTGTTTTTAGTGTTAATAAAACATTTTATAAGAAAAAAAAAAAAAAAACTTGTCCGTAGTTTACTGCATTGTACATGAACCCCAATTTCTGCATGCCATATTTGAAATCAGTCTCAAAGGAAAATAATACCACTGCTGATTAAACGACAGCAGACAGGTGTGTGTCTAGGGCCGATCATTCGCAGGTTACCTCTCCATGCGCGATTACATGCGAGTTGCTACGATTAGCTGCAGAAGCTGTCAGCCTCCCATTACTTTCTTTCACATTGCTTTATTGAAGAAATAAAAAATTGTTTACAGTATACAAAATGGGTGCAGATTTGCAAGGCAAATGGTTACGTATTTCGCAATGAAATAATCACACAGACTCACACAGAATCAAAATGTAATGAACAATAACACTGATAAAAAACACAGTTAACTGGACCCTCCTATACAAAAGGGGTGGGGAGGCAACTTGCATTGTTAGAGACAGTCTCAAACCTCATGTAGGTTCCACATGCCAGGGTAGTAAACCATGAAAAGAACAAAGCACCATTTGCTGTTGAGTTGCCAGTAATCTGTATTGTGGGGTCCAGCATTAGTGTTGAAGAGGGAATGTTAAACAATCTTGACTAGCAGAAAGCTTAGATCCAGTCAAAAAACAGGACAGATTGGTGAGCATAAAATTAAGTTGATGGAAAGCTGGAGGGGGTGATGTACCTACCTGAAAAGAGGGTGAGGACGAGGCTCGAGTAAGAAGAAGAGAAATAAAGGGTAGAGAAGAAGAGGATAAAGGTAGGAGGGGATGGGAAGAGGGTCGGTGTACCCTGGGGGGGGGGGGGGGGGGGGAGTCCATAACAGATATAGCCCACATATCACTATAGTTATGGATCTAGAAAACAAGAAGGTGGTTGCATGAACGGGAATTGGTCTAACCAAGGTTGCCAGATTTGTAGAAACTTATTGTGCATATTGATGAGAATTGCTGTAAGTTTTTCATTTGCCAATGTGCTGTGCCAGCCTCCCATTACTTTCAATGTGGCTGCTTCCTGCAACTAATCAGCAGGAACCCCTGCTGGGTGTCCTGCATGTGATTACTAGAGTGAATGGGGCCTTATGCAGTGTACACACGAGCGGACTTTTCGACAGACAATCCAATCGTGTGTGGGCTTCATCGGACCTTCTGCGGAGTTTTCCAGTAGAAAATCTGACGGACTTTAGATTTGAAACATGCTTCAAATCTTTCTGACGGACTCGAGTCCGGTCGAAAAATCAGCTCGTCTGTATGCTAGTCCGACGGACGAAAACCCACGCTAGGGCAGCTATTGGCTACTGGCTATGAACTTCCTTATTTTAGTCTGGTTGTACGTCATCACGTACGAATCTGTCAGACTTTGGTGTGATCGTGTGCAGGCAAGTCCGTCAAAAGTCCGTTGTTAAGTCCACCCGTGTGTACGCGGCCTTAGTGTAGAGATTTGTGATAATAAAGGTAATATTTATAGGCAAAATATTTTTTTTATTTTGGATAGAGTAAGGGAGGGCCTTAACCTCTCAGTTAACCTTTTTTTTTTTTTTTTTTTTTTTTGCCACCCGTGCCCCATTTGGGAGATTTCTCTTCACTTTCTGTCCCATACCAAAAACAGGAAGTGAGAGGAAATTGCTCCAAAGAAGGGAAATCCCTGGTTGTCACCAGGCTCACCAGAACTGTTGTGTCTCCGCTGAAAGATCTCACTTCTTTTACTGTTCTGGGGACAGCACAAAATTTACAAATGTATTTAACTTTCACTTTTGATGATAATGGTAAACATTGTAAATAGGGAGTATGAAAAGGTGAATCTCTCAAAAGGGGGCACAAACGGCAATAATAACCTGATCCTTCTCCACTCTGTCCAAAAAAGTTATACTTTTAACTGCCATAACAGTTTACATATGGCTAAATTTTTTTCATCCATTTTTGTGGATTGCATTGGTTATTTTGAAATGCTAATATAGCTGCAAAGTGTTGTAGCTGTTGACAAGGGCAGAGCTTTGGATTTAGGATGATACCATTTATAGGCTAACTAAAAAGATTGTCGAGCAAGTATTTAAAGCACACTGGTATTTTTAGGCAATAACTACAGTCGTGGAAATTTGAAAAAAAAAATGAAAAAAGCAGTGGGGTAAAAAGCATGGTTTAGGCTACCTTTGCACAGCAATCTAGCCACTCTGAGAATCCTAAGGGAAGGAATTTACCGATTCCTGTGGCTGGGATTGACAGCTGCATTTGGATAGCTACATAGTTACATAAGTTAGTCTGGTTGAAAAAAGACATCTAGTTCAACCAATAAAAGGAGAAAAAAAAAACATACAATCTTATACACACAATCCTATACCCACAGTTGATCCAGTGGACGTCAAAACCCCCAGCAAAGCATGATCCAATTTGCTCCAGCAGGGGAAATAATTTCTTCCTGATCCCTTAAGAGGCAATTGGATATTCCCTCCATCAACTTCACCTATAAATGTTAGTATCCAGTTATATTATGTACATTTAGGAAAGACTCCAGGTCTTTTTTAAAGCAATCTACTGAGCTAATCAGAACTAGCCCTTGAGGGAGTCTATTCCACATTTTCACAGCTCTTACAGTAAAGAAACCTTTTCATATTTGGAGATTAAATCTCTTTTCCTCCAGACATAAAGAGTGCCCCCTTGTCCTCTGTGATGACCATAAAGTGAATGACTCCACACTAAGTTCACTATATGGACCCCTTACGTGTTTGTACATATTGATCATATCCCCCTTATTCTCTTCTTCTCAAGAAATAATAAATTCAGTTCCTCTAATCTATCCTCATAGCTGAGCTCCTCCGTGCCTCTTTTCAGTTTGGTTGCTCTTCTCTGCACTTTCTTCAGTTTCCTGATATCCTTTTTTTAAATTGGTGCCCAAAACTAAACTGCATATTCCAGATGAGGTCTTACTAATGATTTGTACAGGGGTAAAATGATATCTCTCTCTCTGGAGTCCATACCTCTCTAAATACAAGAAAGGGTTTTGCTTGCTTTGGAAACCGCTGCTTGACATTGCATGCCATTGTTAAGCTTATGATCTACCAAAACACCCAGATCCTTCTCCACCATTGACTTCCCCAAATGTTCTCCTGCTAGTATGTATGATGCATGCATATTCTTAGCCCCCAAGTGCATAACTTTACATTTATTAACATTAAACCTTGTGTACCACACAGTTGAGGTTGGCTTGTAAGTTGGAGACATCCTGTAAGGATGTTATTATACCACTGCATAGCTTGGGGTCATCTGCAAAGACTGAAAAGGTACTTTTAATCCCAGACCCTATAGCATTTATAAATATATTAAAAAGTAAGGGTCCCAACACTGAACCTTGGGGTACAGCACTAACAACCCTAGATGATTCAGAGTAATGCCGCGTACACATGAGCAGACTTTATGGCAGACTTTGTCTGGCGGACTTTTCTACGGACTTTGCAACGGACTTTCCGAATGAACGGACTTGCCTACACACGATCAACCAAAGTCCGACGGATTCGTACGTGATGACGTATGACCGGACTAAAACAAGGAAGTTTATAGCCAGTAGCCAATAGGCTGCCCTAGCGTCGGTTTTTGTCCATCGTACTAGCATACAGACGAGTAGACTTTTCGACCGGACTCGAGTCCGTCGGACAGATTTGAAACATGTTTCAAATCTAAGTCCGTCAAACTTTTGAGAAAAAAAAGTCCGCTGGAACCCACACGTGATCGAATTGTACAACGGACTCAGGTTCGCCGGACCAAGTATGCCGTAAAGTCCGATCGTGTGTATGCGGCATAAGAATCATTAACCACTACTCTCTGAATTCTGTCTTTTAGCTAGTTTTCTATCCCTTTATAAACTTATTTTTCCAAGCCTGTAGACTTTACCTTACACATTAGCCGTGTGTGGGGGAACAATGTCAAACGTTTTTGCAAAATCCAAGTATACCACATCCACAGCCACCCCTCTGTCCAAAGTTTTACTTACCTCCTCATAAAAGAAATCATTTGTCTGACAACTTCTGTCTTTCAGGAATCCATGCTGTCTGTTGCTTAAAATATTTTTTCCAGCAAGAACTCATCTATGTGGTCTTGTATTAAACTCTCCAATATCTTCCCAACTATAAAAGTTAAAGGATCACTAAAGTTATTTATTTATTTTTTTTAACCACTTGAGGACGGGCCATAGCCGAATGATGGCCACAGCGCGGACCTTAATTTCTGGGAGGCCTCCCCTGTGCACGCGCACCGCCCGTACCCTGCAGGGCGCGCGGTGCGCGCGCTGTGATCACCGAGTCACGGAGACTCGGATTATCACAGATCCGAGTAAGGGGCCAATGACAGCTGATCACATGATGTAAATAAAAGCTCAGTAATCGTTTTTTTTTCTCCTCATGCTGGCAGCGTGAGGAGAAGAAAAAGCAGATCACCGGCTTATGTTAAAGGGACATCGGTCCTGAAGAGGAAGAGGCACATATGCCTCATCTGTACCTGCCAGTGCCACCTGCCAGTGCCCACAGTGCCCAGCAGTGCCACCTATCAATGCCCACAAGTGCCACCTATCAATGCCCACCAGTGGTGCCAATCAGTGCCACCTAGCAGTGCTGCCATTAGTGTAAGCAATCAGTGCCCATCACTTCCACCCATCAGTGCCCATCACTGCCACGTATCAGTGCCCATCAATGCCGCCTCATAAGCGTACATCAATGAAGGAGAAAAATTACCTGTTTGCAAAATTTTATAACAAAATATAAAAAAAATTAAATTTTTTTTGAAAAAATTCTGTCTTTTTCAATTTTTTTTAACAAAAACTAAAAACCGCAGAGGTGATCAAATACCACCAAAAGAAAGCTCTATTTGTGGGAAAAAAATGATAAAAATTTCATTTGAGTACAGTGTTGTATGACCGCGCAATTGTCATTCAAAGTGCGACAGCGCTAAAAGCTGAAAATTGGTCTGGACAGGAGGGGAGTTTAAGTGCCCAGTAAGCAAGTGGTTAAATAACAAACATGTTATACTTACCTGCTCTATGCATATGGACAAAAGGTGAGACGCCTGTATAACTTCATCAGAGTTATGCATAAACTCTCTACTAGCATGGCAGTTTAGATGCTGTATGCAACATGTCAGATAAACCAGAGCACTTTCTGTTTCTAATTCTCCACTGAGGTTATATCATCTGGATGGAAATCACAATATCAGCAACTCAAAACAAATAATGCTGCGCTAGTGATAATAAATGTATCCAACCACTTAGTGTATCAATTCTCCTGTGCAAATATGAGTGCCAGCATAATAACGTGAATATACAAATATATAATACATTCATGTGTATTTCTTCTTGTGATAATATAAATCCCGTGCGTCAGTGTAATCAAATGTATAATTCATGAAAATGTCAGAAAAAAGTTGTAACTTGTTGAGTCTTAAAAATTCCTCAAAAATCCGTGCTTTGTATCAATTCACCTCAGTGCTCCCCCATAAGAAAAATGGATACATTTATTTTCACTAGCGCAGCATTATTTGTTTTGAGTTTATTTGCACATTTATATTGGGAGTGTGTTATTTGCTGCATGCATTCATTACTCAGATTGTATTCTAGTTGCTCGCAAGACTACCTATTATATTTACAATATCAGCAACTGCTGACATTTTAGCAAGCAATAAATACACAGCCTGCTGCAAATACAGTTATGATACAATTGTTACTGGATCATCAAAGCAGATGTAGCTTTTCATTTGATCTGCATTCATTGTCATGATAAAGACATCTCTTTGCCTATTCAAGTCTTACCACTATTCAGATACATTTCATTACCAATCATTTGACAAAATAAATCTGCTCATAAGGTTTCTTCTTAGAAACTTTCAGTCTCTTTGTGACTTTGTGAAGCTATCAAGTTATGCAATAATAATGTTAGCGCTTTATCATTACCTTACATGTGTCATTGGAATGTGATAATTGCAGTCACAAGGAAGTCTATTGGTGTCATGTATGCAGCTAGGAACTGCAGTGTGAATTCAAAGTAGAAGGAGAATGAAGACTCGGTGGATTCACAGATGTTTTTCTTCCTGTCAATTTTTCAGTGTGCTGTACTTGGTATAGTATATTGCAGATATATATATACAGTATATGCAGCAAACATTCGTGGTGCAGAATGAATTTCTTCGAAGATGACCTCAATATATTATCTGCAGTCACATCTGTTTAAACATTCTAAGGAAAATCACTGCATTATTTATAGCTCTTCTATACATCATGCAGTACTCATATTCTGTTCAGGACAGTCTCTGAGATTGTGTACAGCTTTTCATGTGGCTTAACAATATTACATGATTTCCTTTATTTATTATTCTTTACATTCTGATATACATCCTTTCATTATTACTTGTTCTCCCCAGCTCCCCACTTGCTGCTTCTTGCATGTTTTCCATGCATCTTTCCTATCTGATTTTTGCAGGATCACCTGATATCTTCCTCTCTGATTCTTGCTTGCTTTCCTGACCTCTTCTTTGCTTCTTACTTGCTTTTCTGACCTCTTCTTTGCTTCTTACTTGCTTTTCTGACCTCTTCTTTGCTTCTTACTTGCTTTTCTGACGCTTTCCTCTTTGCCTCTTGCTTGCTTTCATGACGTTGCCCCTATTTGAATTATGCTTGCTGTTCTGACATCTCTCCTTTCTTCTTGATTGGTCTCCCGGAGTATTATACATTTGTTGTTCTTCTGATTTCTTTTTGCTTTTAGGCCTGGTTCACAGCTATGTGTTTTTTGGTGCTTTTTGCAGAAACACACCACAGTTCATTTAACATGGTTCCCTATGGGATACATTCACATCTATGCTTTTTTCAACTGTTGCATTTTTGGAAAGGTCAGGGACTTTTTTAAATGCAAGACGGTGTGTTTTAGTTCAATAGCCTTCAATAAAGACACTGCAGAAAATCATACAGTGCGTTTTCGACGTGTTTTGCGTTTTTTAAATCTGCGCAACAACAAATTGGCCCAAAAAAAGCATAAAAAAAGAAACGCATCAAAAACGCAAAATGCACAGCAAAAAACACTGCAGAAACGGATCTAAAGCAAACTGCATAGATGTGAACCAGGCCTTAGGCTGCTCAGCTGACATTTCCCTCCTTTACTTTGCTTACACTCTTGTCGCCTTCCTCTCTTCTTGCTTGCTTTGCTGACAGCACCTTTCCGGCTTTTTGCTTGCAATTCTTAAAGAGGAACTTCACCCAAAAGAGAAAATTCTGCTGTTCCCCCTCCTCCCCCTTCTTCTACCATATTTGGATATTTGGCATTTTTTGGGGGGGAGCATGTACCTGCTTCCACTTCTACTTGGATTGCCTAGGCAATCCGATCTGAAATTGGAACCCCCCCTGCCCCACCCGCAACCTTCTGGGACACGTCACAGTTCCCAGGGAGCTGCGGGACCATTCACAGGGTGCAAGGAGTGGCTTTCCACAGTTAACATGCTGGCACCGAGGACCCAAAGAACGGCGAAGAACAAGCCCAGGTGAGGACAATGCTGGATTGCTGGACAAGTGAGTGTTTTTCTTAAAATTCAGTAGTTACAGTTTTTGTAGCTGCTGACTTTTAATTTGTGCAGGAATAACTGAAGCTCCTCTTTAAAGTAGAACTATAGGCAAACATTTTTTTTTTTATTTTTGATAGAGCAAGGGAGGGTTATAACCCCTGTCAGATTTTTTGTAACCATCTGTGCCCCATTGCAGAGATTTCCCTTCACTTCCTGTGCCATAGCCAAACGCGAGTAGAAATCCCGCAAATTAAGGAAAATTCCTTGGGGACCCCAAGATCACCAGAACTAATGTCCCCATTGGAAGATTTCCCCTCAATTACTGTTTTGGGGACAACCCAAAATTTGGGCTTTTTTTTTTAACTTTCACTTTCAATGATAATGTTAAACAGGACAAATAGAGAGGGCGAATCTCCCTAATGGGGACACAGACAGCAATAAAAAATGTCAGGTGGTCTAATCCCTCTCTAATCTATTCAAAACTGAAAAAAAAAGTTTTCTCTGTATGATTCCTCTGTGTACCTTATTTTTTAAAATATTTTCTCTCCCTTTTCTTACTGTCTCAACGGCCTTTTTTTTTCTATTATTTCTCTTGCTGTCATGTAAGCTAATGAAGTGTGTCTCTGGGTTTGTTGTTATGACTTATCAATGTTCATCATCCATTTCAGTTTTAAGTTCAGAAAATTCCCAGGTTTAACATCTGACTAGGGCTTCCTGCGCTGCCAATAAACAGATCACCTCAAGGAAGTCAGAGAGCTTAAGGGCGACAGGCGGGGTAAAAAAGCATGAATATGAACAAGTGTACAGTTTGAATGAATTCGTTTATAATCCGGGGGTGTGACTCTACAAGCAGAGACAGCCACATAAAAGCAGACACTACTAGACGGACAGCTCATGAACTTCAGAAAAGTTTTCTGGATATGCAGTGTAAAATGTAATGTTACTTTTATTGTCTGAGTGTCATTTATTGGCAAATGCAGATCTTTTCAAATGACACTTTTTAATTGTAACTCATAAAACTTTTTAATACATATTTTTCTTTATTTTAACTATCTAATAAAGTCAGCTGTTCAAATTTAGTGTAACATATAAATGGTGAGAAAGTTCCAGTCTCAGTCTAAACTGCTGATTAATAACTTTAATTCACATAATTAGAATGAAGTGAAAGCTGAACTGTAGCAAAGCAGTTAAATATATAGGGGTTGATTTACTAAAACTGAAGAGTGCAAAATCTGGTGCAGCTCTGCATAGAAACCAATCAGCTTCCAGCTGAAGTTAGAAGTTAATTGGCTACTTTACACAGCTGCTTCAGATTTTGCACTCTCCAGTTTTAGTAAATCAAATCCATAGAGCAGGGGTCTCCAAATTTTCTAAACAAAGGGGCCGTTTACTGTCCTTCAGACTTTGGGGGGAGGGGGGGGGCAGACTTTGCCCAGTGGGAGTAAACCAATGCCCCATTGTAGGTGTCAGAGGAATGCTGCCCCATCATTGGCGTCAGTGGCAGGAATAATGCCCCATTATTGGTGTCAGTGGAAGGAATAGTGCCCCATCATTGGTGTCAGTGGGCGGAATAGTACCCCATTGTTGGTGTCAGTGGGAAGAATTGTGCCCCATCATTGGTGTCAGTGGGAGGAAAAGTGTCCCATTTTTTGGTGTCAGTGGCAGGAATTATGCCCCAGCATTGGTGTCAGTGGCAGGAATTATGCCCCAGCATTGGTGTCAGTGGCAGGAATTATGCCCCATCATTGGTGTCAGTGGGTGGAATAGTACCCCATTGTTGGTGTCAGTGGGAAGAATTGTGCCCCATCATTGGTTTCAGTGGGAGGAAAAGTGTCCCATTTTTTGGTGTCAGTGGCAGGAATTATGCCCCAGCATTGGTGTCAGTGGCAGGAATTATGCCCCATCATTGGTGTCAGTGGCAGGAATTATGCCCCATCATTGGTGTCAGTGGCAGGAATTATGCCCAGTAGTTTGTGTCAGTTTGTCACATCCGGCCCCCCCCCGGGCTGCAGTTTGGAGACCACTGCAATAGAGTACTGCAGAGACAGAAAGTGGTGGAAAATATCTCTATTGGGGACAGAGTTAAAAACAAAATCCCTTTTTTAAATAAACAAGGCAAAAGTTAGGACGTCTATGAAACTTTTATTGCTGTCTGTTTTCCCAAAAGGGAGGCTTTCCTACACTTCTTGTCAGCTTGTTGTCAGAGTGTCACAAAGGGAGAGAACATGATGAGAAATACAGACTACAAGGAAAGCACCTTTTAACTAGAATAGCGAACAGTTGGGATCTCTCCCCAAAAGAGTCACAGATAGAAATAAAAATTTGAGAGAAGTTTATACTCTACCACTCAATCAAAAACTAAAAATAGATGAAAAATAGATTAATGAAAAACTAAAAATATCAGTTTATGTTACAATTTTTTTTTACATATGCCTGTGTTCAAGATAGAATTTTAATGTTGCCATAATGAGCTGTGTGCCAGTAGTCTCTCTCTCTCTCAAATACCAGTACAATGCAATAAAGCCTAAGTTTAGGTTATTGACCAAAAAAAAATCAGAACAAGGGACAGTACTTGATAAATGAAAGATTAGCCTCCTTCATTCATAGAGTGCTTTTCATTCATGGAAGCTATAGTACAGCTCCTATGAATGGAGGAGTTTAGGAGGGAGTAGGAAAGGGTGGGTTTAGTCGTCACTCTTGACAGGCCTGGCACTTATATTAACCCATGCACCATCGGAAGATTATGACTACGAGGATATTAGAGGGGGGATGGGGCAGAACTATCGCTTAAAGCAGACCTTCAGTAATTTCTTCAACTTTCCATCTATTAAATCCTCTGCCCTTGTTTTTTTAAACTTTGGATAGTAAACTTCCACTTCCTGTTTCTTGTCTGGACATTAGCCTATGCTTATGACATCATGCACAGCCCTCTCTCTCACTCCAGTGAGAGTTTGCTGGGAAGTGAGGGGGGATGAGCCATAAGAGGACCAATGAGAGCTGCAGGGCTGCAGTGCTGGAAATGTGCCTCTGTGTCTGTGTAAATCCAAGAAGTGAACAGGCAGGTGCTTCAGCTGCCCACAGTTAAAATGGCTCCAGCCAGACTTAGTGGAGGGAGATTTCTGCAGCATATTTGGAAAGTACAGATCCACAGTATATATAAAATAATATGCAAATTGGTTGGAGGGAAGCTTCAGAATGGCAAATATGTGTTTATGACAAAGTATGTGAGCAGACTGCACTTCCTCTTTAAGTAAAGCTTGACATGTAAGATGATCATTACCTGATGTTGCTTATTTTAGACAACAATCTTGTGTATGACACATCATGCAGACACACCTGACCGACAGATATTTGGAGGAAATATTGATCACACAATTAGAAAACCTAAGCTATTTGCTATTGTTTCCCTCAAATAAAGCTATGGGGCAATTGTGACAGTGAGCTTCCAAACATCCAAACGGTTGGAATATTCCTGTCTGTCCCGACTGTCCAACCACACTCTTAGAACAAAAGCCAGCTTTACAACCTGAGTCTGTTTTGGAGATCAAATCCATATACCTGGCTTGATATTAGCCAACCTCCCAAAGCCTTTGGCCACTGTGTATGGGCATCTTTAACTCAATAATAAATACACTAGATCTGAAAAATACTGATCAGCCAGTTGACATGTTTGGATAATGCACTGGATACCACTTACCTGCTGTCTATATCTTTATTTTTGTGTCGTATACTGATTTTTTTTACAATACATCAAATAACTAGATTTTGGAACTCCATTCATTCTCTGCCTCATTCAGTTGACACACTATGTAAGTACCTTTGCCGTTAAACTCTGACCTCTGTCAACATCAAAGAAAGCAATGCACTGTATCAAATATCTTTTGACACATTATCCCATTAATCCCTTTTTCCAAATGACAGCCTATCCTATATCCTATATGCATAGTATCATGGGTGGAGTAAATGGAATTTTACTCTGATAATGGTTGATGTGTTGTTACAGAATTTGGTTTATTTACTTTAATTACATTATTGCCCTGATTTTCAAGTATGCTGATTTTTTTTTTTTTTATTAAAGAGAGTATCATATCTTACAGCTGATAACTATGCTGTAATGTCTATTAAAAACAGGGTGGATAAAACTCTATGATTTTTAAAAACAAATCTATTTTTTTTTTAATCAAATTCATTTTAATAAAATGCTTTTGGAGTAAAAATCTATTTAAATATAGTTTTCTATTTAAGATACATTAATAATTTAGTTTATTCATAAAATGAAGCTTAGTTATGTAGCATGAGGCTGTATGTTCTGCAATATTTACATTTTTGGTAAACTCATTCAATGAATCCAAGCTCTGCAAGCTGAAATAACATGCACTGCATTGATGCATACACACTAATTTCACAGTAACCATGAAATAAAACAAAGTTCAGGAATTTTCTTTTATCCCATTGATTTGCAAATCTATGTACACTACAAACTGTATGATTGTTTGAAGAGAAATGCATCTATACCGGACACTAAGTGTGAGGAGGAAGGGCAAGCAGTAAAAATGAAAATGAAATCTGCTAAGAAGCTTATGATCTTTCTGCACATAGCTTGAAGTGCTTTATTCCTCCCGTGAGGAGCAAAATGGCAGCAATCTGTAAAAGAGACCCAGTTTGGGAATATTGAAGCTCCTCTACCTAAAGGTAAAGCTGATATGCCTGCAAAATGCAAAAGATATGCAAGGCCTGGTAGCCCGAATTAAACAGCATCATGAGAAGTAGTGCTGTGATAAAAGGACCTTGTTTGAAGTTGTTTTTATGTGGACCCAGCTGATATATTTAGTTTAAGTTCTTTTGTTTGTTTTTTCAAAGATATTTTGTTTATGCACTTCAGTTACTAAACATTGATGTTTAAGCAAATACAAGAATATGTAATATATCATTATTGTTTTAATTAAATAAAAGAATTTGAGTAGTTCTCCAACTGTGTGATTAACCTAAAATTGGTTCTGATATCGCTGCTTTACTAACCTGACAGCTTATTATTCTAAATAGGAAACCTTCATTTTGTTTGCAAACATTAAAGATTCTAACTACCAGCAAGAATAATTCCTTACATTTAAAGAGCACCAGTCATTTCAGATCCATCATGGCAGTGCCTGTTAGTGGGCATCCACTCACGGCACTCAAGACTGGTAGCGTGAGGAGAAAAAAAAAAAGCCGATCACCAGTGGCTGTGTGTGGTACATCAGTCCCGATCATGGAGAGCCTTTGCAGAGGCTTCTGTGTCCACCAGTGCCGCCTACCAGTGCCCACAGTACCACCCATCAGTGCCCACAGTGTCACCTATCAGTGCCCACAGTGCCAGCTATAAATGTCACCAATCAGTGCCTCATCACCAGTGCTGCCTATCAGTGCCACCTATCAGTGCCACCTACCAGTGCCCATCAGTGCCACCTATCGGTGCCCATCAGTGCCACTTATCAGTGCCACCCATTAGTGCCACCCATCAGTGCCCATCAGTGCCGCCTCATCAGCGAATATCAATGAAGGAGAAAAATTACTCGTTTGCACCAAACTATGAAACTTTTTTTTTTTTTTTAATTTTTGTCTTTTTTTGTTTGTTTGGCAAAAAAATAAAAACCCAAGTGGTGATTAAATACCACCAAAAGAAAGCTCCATTTGTGTGAAAAAATGATAAAAATTTCATTTGAGTACAGTGTTGTATGACCGCACAATTGTCATTCAAAGTGTGACAGCGCTGAAAGCTAAAAATTGGTCTGGGCAGGAGGGGGGTTTAAGTGCCCAGTAAGCAAGTGGTTAAAGGGGTTATAAACCCTCGTGTTTTTTCACCTTAATGCATCCTATGCATTAAGGTGAAAAAACTTATGTCACTGACCGGCCCCCCAGCCCCCCCCCCCCATTTTACTCACCCCGTAATTCCCATGCCGGAGACGCGCTCTTCCCCTCTGCCCGTCGTGTCAGCTCTTGATTGGATAGATTGATAGCAGCGCAGCCATTTGCTCCTGCTGCTGTCCATCAAATCCAATGACGCGGGCGGGGGGGGGGGGTCGAGTCTGGCATTCTGTGTCTGTGGACGCAAATGCTGGACTCGGGAGCGCGCCCGCAAGGTAAACCCCTGGGAGAGCGCTTCTATTAGGGAGTTATACGATGCGGGGAGGAGCTACCAGTGCTGCTGGGGGACCCCAGAATAGCAGGTTCGAGGCCACTCTGTGCAAAACGAACTGCACAGTGGAGGTAAGTATGACATGTTTGTCATTTAAAAAAAAAAAAAACGAAGATATACAATCACTTTACATCAACTTGATTTAAATCACATCCACCCTGATTAAAAACTAAGTGATTTCTAAATTCTTTGCTCTAACATTTACTTTTTTGGACCTTCTAAATGCAGGCTCAGCAATATGGGTATAATTTAGATAAAATATGCAAAAGAAATTTTGCAAATGCATAATATTATGCAAAGAGCTAAGTTGAGTTATAAGATATGGCAGCCACCTAAAATTCTATTTAATTACCGTACTGTATTGTGGTGGACCAGAATTTCTGATTTGCAGTTATAGGTATAAATAATGCTGGAAATGTGGGGGAGACAACAAAACATTTATAATATATTAGCAATAATTGACCTATAGTTAAACGTTCCAAAATCATGAATGTAAAATCTAGTAAACTGTTGAAAAGTATTGAAAGTGATCATAAAACTTTTGAGATTGAGTTATGCCTTGTGTTATTTATTGGGCCTTGTAATGTGAGGTCTATGGTATGTATGAATATACATGAAGAATTATAAAGTTAATATTTATTTTGATAACTAAATTGCTAAGCCTATAGTTATTATACTAATCAAAGAAATCATAAATTACAGTGGAAAACATTAGATTTTAAAACGGCTTTCTTTTTCAACAGATTTCTAACAGTCTATGGCAACATAATGAGTGATAATTCTTTTTTTCCTCTTCTAAGGTGTGACATCTCTATTAATGCAGGTTGTGTCATGCCAGAAAATTGCTTCCTTCTTGAAAGTTTTGATTTAATAACATTATAAACTGTGGGTGGTCTCTATTCCTGCCACCTTTAAAACAGAACTAAACCCTTCTATCATTTTCAGCCAAGGAACTTCCATCTTAGCCTTTGCTTGATCCGTAACTGTCATGGTACTGCACGTGATCAACTAGGACACCAGCCATTTGATGTAACTTGGGGAAAGCATTGGGTTACTGCTCGGGCTCCTGTATACAAAATTTGGTAGACTCCGCTGTGGGTGCTGGCTTAGCATGAAGAGCCCATCCCTTATCTATGTACTCAGACAGCAGAAAATAAGGTCCCAATCCCTGTACACAAAACAGACCTGACATACATGCAAGTGATAGCAGCCTCAGTCTAGCTCCATCCAGGCCTCCCCTCCGGCGCGTTTCACCCCATTTACAAGGTTTAGTCATGAAGGTAAAGATTCTATGTGGCAGGAGATATTTATTGCATCACGAGCTGCTGCTCCAATAGCGTGAACATTAGCCACCAGGTGGATTCAGAGAGGAGGCAAAAAAGGTGCACTCAAGAGGGTATCAAGAAGCCACTTCAGCTTAACACATGTGGATGAAAAAGTGCATCAAGTGAGGGGACTAAAACAGGAAGATCAAAAAGTCCCTAGATATGATAAAAATCAAAAATCTTTAAAGGAAACCCCCCTAAGAATCCATAGATGAGTGTTAAATGAAAAAACAACAAAAATTCAAATGAACAAAATGAAATTTCAAAGCCACAAAAATCCCTGGCAAAATCTCCCAACCATTAAAAAACATATATTTATTAAGATACGCAACATTTAAAAACAATATGAGAAATGCCCCAAAAATCAATCTAGGTTAGAGAGCTCCATCTCAAACAGCACTATATCCAGGGCCGGCCCTACCATGGGACCCGATGGAGCCATGGTTCCAGGCGGCACATTCAGGGGGGCGGCAAATTGCCGCCCGTCAGCCAGCACGCTCCACTGCGGATCCCACTGGGAGGATCTGCCGAGAAAGGTCCCCCATCGGATACTGTCCGCCCTGTACTGCGCAGGCGCAGCGCTTGTGCAGTACGGAGGACAAAGGAGACGCCGAAAGTCTCCGAACATGAACAGCTGTTCATGAGCGCTACACGGTGCCTGCGCTTCAGAGTACATTGTGCCACACGCTTCCGCTGTTGATGTTCGGAGGCTTTCGGCGTCTCCTTTGTCCTCCGTACTGCGCAAGCGCAGTACAGGGCGGACAGTATGCGATGGGGGACTTTTTTCGGCAGAACACCGGGCTCCTCACAGTGGGATCAGCAGCAGTGGCAAGTGACAATCCACAATGTGTGCCTGGTGACGTGGCAAGTGACAATCCGGTACGTGTGGCAGGTGACATGGCAAGCGACAATCCACAATGTGTGGCAGGTGGCGTCGTGGCAAGTGACAATCAGCAATGTGTGGCAGGTGGAGTAGTGGCAAGTGACAACCTGCAATGTGTGGCAGGTGGTGCCGTGGCAAGTGACAATCTGCAATGTGAGGCAGGTGGCGTTGTGGCAATCTGCAATGTGTGTCGGGTGGCAAGTGACAATCCGCAATGTGTGGCAGGTGGCGTTGTGACAATCCAGTACGTGTGGCAGGTGGCAGGTGACAATCCGCAATGTGTGGCAGGTGGAGTTGTGGCAAGTGACAATCCGCAATGTGTGGCAGGTGGTGTCGTGGCAAGTGACAATCAGCAATGTGTGGCGGGTGGCGCCGTGGCAAGTGACAATCCGCAATGTGTGGCAGGTGGCATTATGGCAAGTGACAATCCTCAGTGTGAGGCAGGTAGCATCGTGGCAATCCACAATGTGTGGCGGGTGGCATCGTGGCAAGTGACAATCCGCAATGTGTGGCAGGTGGCATCGTGACAATCTGCAATGTGTGGCAGGTGACATTGTGGCAACTGACAATCCGCATCTGAAGGCAGGTGACGTTGGCAAGTGACACGCTCAGGGCTCCCACTGATTCTGCATTATGGTGAGTTGAACTATTTTATTTTATATAACAATGTAATAATAGAAATATTGTACTTCAATCATTTTTTTTGCGCTATGACACTGCATCGCTTTAACCGACAATTGTGCGGTCGTGCGATGTGGCACCCAAACAAAATTTACGTCCTTTTTTTCCCACAAATAGAGCTTTCTTTTGGTGGTACCCTGTTTCCCTGAAAATAAGACCTAGCATGATTGTCGGTGATGGCTGCAATATAAGACCTACCCCCCAAATAAGCCCTAGTTAAAGTCTTTGTAGGTCTTATTTTCAGGGTAGGGCTTATTTTCGGGGAAACAGGGTAGGGCTTATTTGGGGGGTAGGGCTTATATTGCAGCCATCACTGACAATCACGCTAGGTCTTATTTTCGGGGAAACAGGGTATTTGATCACCTCAGCGGTTTGTATTTTTATAGGTCCTCTTTATACTCCTTTACATGTATAGAGCCATGACAGGTCCTCTTTATACTTCTATATACATGTATAGAGCCATGACAGGTCCACTTTAGTTACCATGATATAAAATAATGGATGTGGGGGCATTTTGGTTGGCGTGATTTTTTTTTGGGGGGGGGGCAGCATTTCATTCTTGGTACCAGGCAGCACAATGTCTTGGGCCGGCACTGACTATATCATACACATATATTGTATATGTATCACTACCAAAAATAATAAAAAGAGGGAGAAAGAGAATCAAACAATAAATCATTAGGATTGCAGAATAAATTCCAAAACTAATTTAAAAAAGGAGGGGATGGACCAAAAAGAAAAAACGGGACCCACGTTAACCACTTCAATACAGGGAGGCACTTTCTGCACAGTCAAATTTTCATGCAACATTGTACCCAAACAATTTTTTTTTACATTTTTTTCCACAAATAGAGCTTTCTTTTGGTGGTATTTGATCACCACTGGGGTTTTTATTTTTTGCCCTACAATTAAAAAATCACAGATTTTTTTTTTAAGTTTTTCTTCGTTTCTGTTACAATACTTTGTAAATTAAGTATGTTTTCTCCTTCACTGATCAGCACTGATGAGGCTGCACTCATGGGCACTGCTGAGGAGGTACTAATATGCAGCACTGATATGCAACACTGATAGGTGGTACTGATAGACAGCACTGATAGATGGCACTATTAGGCAGCACTGGTGAGGAGGTACTGACTGGCATTACTAGTGGGCACTGACTGGCATTACTGATTGGCACTGATGGACATTGATGATGAGGCACTTACATGCAGCACTGATGGGCACTGATAGACGGCGCTGATGGGCACTGCTAGGTGGCACTGATATGCAGCACTGATGGGCACTCATAGGTGGCACTGATGAGCACTCATAGTTGGCACTGATGGACACTCATAGGTGGCACTGATGGGCACTCATTGGTGGCATTGATAGGCGGCACTTATGGGTGGCACTGATGGGCGGCACTGATAGATGGCACTGATAGGCAGCACTGATCAGGAGGCACTGCCAGGCATCACTGATGGGCACAGAGTGCTATCCCTAATGGGCACTGATTGGCACTGATTGACATCCCTGGTGGTCTCTAGTGGGCATACCTGGTGGTCTCCACCGGGCATCCCTGGTGATCTCTAGTGGGCATCCTCGATGGGTCTACACTGATAATTAATGCGCTGATTATTAGCACAAACCCCCCTGTCAGGAGAGCAGCCGATCGGCTCTCCTCTACTCGCGCCTGTCAGCGCGAATAGAGGAAAAGCCTATAAATGGCACTTCCTGGTTACCATGTAATGAGCTGTGATTGGACATATGTCAAAGGCTCTTTACCTAGATCGGAGAATGCGGTGTGTCAGACTGACACACCACCATTCGACGCGCTGCACACCCCAACGGGCACACACTAGCGGCTTATCCTGCTGGACACTATATGTCATAAGTCATACGTCATAAGTCAGGATAATACAACCACTTTCCATCCGTCATTTTGCTGTATGGCGGGTGGGAAGTGGTTAAACGGGAAAGGGGGCAGAATGTCACTCCCCAGCCAACGAAGGAGCAGCGCTTGGAAACATGCTAATATTTCTCTGCCCTGTATAGTGGCAGCATAGAAAGTGTAAAATGACTCTTACACTTGGTACACTTACTAAAGACAAAACTTTCTTTTTTCATTTTGGATAAAGTAAGAGAGGGTTATAACCCCTGTCAGTTTTTTTTTTTTTTTTTTGCCATCTGTGTACCATTGCGGAGATTTCACTTAATTTCCTGTCCCATAGCCAAAATAGTGAGAGCCAATCATTTCAAAGTGGCGTATCACCAGGGTCACCAGAACTAATTTCCCCATTGGAAGATCTCCCCACTTTTAGACCCCTTTCACACCAGAGCACCGCTAAAACAGCGCAAAAGCGGCGGTAGTTTTTGCCATCGTTTAGCTGCATTATAGCGGCGCTTTTGTGCCAGTTTTTGGGTAGCGGGCCCTTTTTGTGACCTTAAAAAAACACAAAAAAGACCCGTTTTGCTGTGCTTCAGAAATGCTTTTCAGGCGCTTTGTAAGCGCTGTCCATTCAATGGGGGCGTTTTGGGAGTGCTATTTACAGCGCTCCCAACCCACCCCAAAGATGCTGCTTGTAATGTCCCGCAAGCGCACCGCCCCAGTGTGAAAAGACTTGCAATGAATGGGAGGTGGTTTTCAGGTGCTTTTCAGAGGCTATTTCTAGCGCTAAAACACCTGAAAACTGCCTCAGTGTGAAAGGGGTCTTAGTGTTCTGATGTCAGCCCAAAATGTGGGATGTTCTTTTTCTTTCACTTTTGATGATAATGGTAAACAGGACAAATAGAGAGGGTGACTCTCCCTAATGGGGGCACAGACAATCCTCTCCATTCTATAAAATTGTTTTGCCTTAAAGTGGATGTAAACCCTCATATATACCCAGTGAAGTGAACAGACTCAGATACACAGAGAGAAAGTGTGCATCATGTTAAAAAAAAAAATTCTTCCTGTTTCAGCAGTGGGTGTGGAGTCTGGGCATACAGTGTGTGAGCTGATTGGAGGAAAGGCACACACCCCCACTCCACAAAGGCAGAGTAATGAAGAAACTTGCAGAGCTGTGCTGTGAATGGAGCAGCTCTCTGCTTATCTGTCTCTAAGTTACCTCCCCGACACAAATTTCCAGCTGCTTTTATCTCCTGAGTCTGAGAGCTTGTCAGAAGTTATCATGCTGATAACAAAGGAACGGAGCAGCAGAAAGACACAGGACATAGGGCTTTGAAGAGAGATAAGTAAACATGCAGGCCATACACGGAGCAAATTTATTTCCTGCAACACAGACAATGTTTACAGGGTTATTCCTCCCGTCAAGCCATTGTATTCTCCTGGTGGGGGGTGGGGTGCAATGATTATCGCATGTAAAATCTGGCAGGCTGGTTGATCAATCAACCAGCCTTAGTTACACTTTAAGCTGGCCATAGATAGAAATTTCAAACAAAATTCTTAGGAAAAGAAGGTTCTAAGAAAGTTTGTTTTGACCACGGTAACAAGAAAATTCAAAGTAGCATGCTGACATTTTTTTCTTGAACAGACATATTTCTAACAGTGTATGTGGTTTTTGTTAGATAAAGTCCATTCATTCCTAAATCAAATGGTAAAAGGATACAAAATCTTTCATACAACATTCGAACACTCTAAATTTTTTTTTTTACAAATTTTTCCTAAGAATCTTTCTTCGAAATTCTATCCTTTGCCAGATGTACTGTTTCACCCTTTCGATGAAAGTCTGCCAGTCAGGTTTGACTGACTGAAAACAACACGCTATTACAGTAAACAATGCACAAGTAGATAAATGGTTATCTCAGCATATGATTTCCAAGGAGGCTCAGCGAATGGTTGAAATCAGTAGAGGGGTATATTTCAAATGTGTAACACAATTAACGGGAATATGGCAAGGCAAGAGTATAAAAATATAAATGTGCCAACAAAAAAAACTAAATAACTTTCATTGACAAATCATTTTAAAAGGATAGAATAGTTTCCTTTTAAATAACACTGGGTTTCAAATGTGACCCTTATGTTAAAACATTTAATCTTTGATCACAAGCACGGACAGAACACTGTACTATCAAGCAGCAACCAATCTGTTTTTGTGATTTAAACAACTGAGAAAAGAATATATTGCAGAGGGACCAGCTGTCTTTCTGTTCTAGTTTTTTCTCCATGTTAAAAAAGCGAAGCAAATGTCTGGCTGGATTGTATGAGTAGCAGCCTGTTTGGTCCAGTTGTTATAGCTCTGTCCCTATAGCCTTGGCTACTGCATATACACGTAACCGGTTGAGATATCTGTGACTTAAGGTGGAACATAGCTGAAACAAATACAGTATACAGTTTTGTGTTACAGTAAATGAGAGTTGCAAGAGCTGTTTCTCCCTATTGATTTATTTTACCCATCGAATGTAAACTGAATGCTGAATCATTATATAGACATAGTGGTATAAATCACTCTGCATTTCAACACCTGCACTGAAAAGCTTATATCTGGAGCAACGTTTTCCAGGCACACATAATAAAATTATTTCTGGCCATTTAATAATATCGTGCAAGGGAAAAATACTGAACATTATTTTATATGGAGACAAAGGTATGTTTTAGATCTCCAAATGCATGTAATGCTGGTATCCCAATACACCGTATCTGCCTGTGGGAAAAAAATGGTAATAAAAAGAAAAGTTTAGAGTGAGGTCCATTCACTAAAACAAACATTTGGTATTTTGCAAAGATATATGGGCGCAGCTCTAAACAAATCTTAACATCTAAAAATATATACCATTGATTAGTGAAAAGCTTTCAGTTCAAAATAAAAAATGTTATATGGAACTAAATTCACAAGCAAAAATGTAAATGTGAAAAAAATGATATACACATTAAAGTCGAATTAATAGTCCATATATCAATGTGTATAATAAGTCCACCAATTCCTGAAGAGAACATTTGGTATTATATCATTTCTGTGTGTTTTTTTTATATTTCCTATGATTAATAATGATTGTTTTCAGTTCATTAAATGATTTCTTTCATGAGTTTTGCACATGCATATTATGTTAATGATTTTAGTGGTAGTTTGCAAAATTAAATTCCTTTGATTTACTAACATTTACTGACTTTTATTCCTTAAGGCTACTTTCACACTGCAGCGCCCGGCTGTTAGCGCTAAAGCTCCCCTCGTTCTTGCAGCCGCTTGTGAGGTGCTTTTAACCCCTGCTGGTGGCCGAAGAAGGGGTTAAAAGTGCTGCGGTGCTTCCAAATCGCTTTTCAGGCGCTTTGGAAGTGCTGCCTATTAATTTCAATGGGCAGGGTGTATTGGGAGATGCTGTATACAGCGCTCCCAAACTGCCCCAAAGCTGCTGCTTGCAGGACTTTTCCTAACATCCCGCAAGCGCGCCGCTTCAGTGTGAAAAGTCACACTGAAATGAATGGGAGGTGGTTTTCAGGCGGTATTTAGACGCTATTTCTAGCGCTAAAATGCCTGAAAACCGCCTCAGTTTGAAATTGGCCTAAAGCAGACCAGTACCCCATTTCAACTTTTTTATTTTCAGTTCTGAGTTTTTTAAAATTTTAAACGCAAAGATAGAGTGCAAGGTATACAGGTACAAAATATTTATACAAAATACATTCAGACTGGTCACTTATAAATATTGGAGGTGTAGATAAATTATCAGATGAAGTATATGAGGCTATAGATGTAGAGACGAAATAGTGATTAACGATAGTAAAACCAAGAAGCTGAGATATAGACAGACCTAGGGCAATAAAGAAAAAACTGAGGGGTAGGAGATATAGGGGTGGAGGGGGTGGTTAAAGGGAAAGGTAGGGGGGGCGGAGGTAGGAAAGGAATGGTTAGGGGCATTCCTCCTCTCTGGACACTATTTATAAGAAAGTTAACGCAGAAGTCAATAAAGTCAGTAAGAGATCTGTGAAATCTTGTGAATTATGGAACACAGTCCAAGTGGCCCATGTCCGAGTATACATTTCAACTTTATTGTCATGTTCCTTTGCAAACTGCAAATTCTCTGGTAAAGTTTGCCTTTAGTAATTAAGCTCTTTATGTTTTTTTTCCAGTTATACCTATTTTTGTTTAGGGTTTACATAACACCTGTACACTCATGTTTCACCTTTTGTATATTGCTTGTTTAAAAAGAGGAACGAAAGCTAACTTAAAGCAGAGTTCCACCCAAAAGTTGAACTTCCGCTCATTGTACCCCCCCCCCCTCCAATGCCACAACTGGTACCTTTTCAGGGGGAGGGGGGACAGCATACCTGTCTTTCACAGGTATGCTTTTCCCACTTCTGGGAGCCTCAGCCACGGGTATTGACATCATGGCTGGGGCTTCCTCCTCCTCCCCCTTTCACCGGGCCAGTAGGAGAGAGGAGCAGAGCCTCACGCATGCGTAGTAGGGTTCCCAGGCATGAAGCCCAAAGGCTACTCTGCTGGGTTCCCTTACTCGCAATGGAGGCGGCATGCAGCTGATGGAAACATGAGATGCGGTGCCGACATCGCTGGACTCCAGGACAGGTGAGTGTCCTTTTGTTAAAAGTCAGCAGCTGCAGTATGAGCAGCTGCTGGCTTTTAATTTTTGCAGCGGTGGGCGGACCTCCGATTTAAGCCTGGTACACACATAAAGTTTTTTTTGTTTAAACCAGCAGGCTGATCGAAGAAAAAAACAGACAGATCACTGTAATAACACATGCAATGTTAGTGTGGCGATCTCCCCTGCTGTGCTTTTGCGTTCTGACAGGGGAACTGCCCTCCCTTAGAATACACTGATCAGAGCTTGCATCCATTGGCTGCCTGTATCCTGGGACGATCGCTCGCATGTGATCGCTGCATGAGCAGTTACATGAGCAAGAGGAGAGATTGCTGACATTAATCAGTGTGGATGGGGGAATCAAACTATTTACTTTACCTCAACCCATGGTTTAAGGAAAGAAAATTGCATAATGTATGACCAGCTTTAGAATACGATTCTAGATTGAGAATGGTATTCCTTTGTAAGTGATTTAGGTTAGACTTGCGTTGACTGTAGCTGATTCTAATTTATCCCATGACTATAATGCTATAACTTAGCATAGTTAAAAATGTATCTAAAATCTAACCTATGCCTCAGTCAGTAACAGAAATCATCAACTAACGGTGGTTTTAAGGGTAAAGAACTGTGCTGATGATGCAGCTTGAGGGACAGTGGATTTTTCTATTGCCAGAGATATGCAACCCTTGAGATATATTGCAGGTGTCTTGACAGTTGGTATTATTCTTGATTTATTGTTGTGTACAAAGGAAATAATCCTCATCTGCCTTTGGATAGAACGACTGTATTTTCTGAGGCTTATAACCTAAGGTACTGTAATTTAAAAGTAATTAAACATTATGATATAGAGAAGGTAAAACGCAGTGCTTGATGAAGTGAAGAAATGTTATAGCCATAGCCAGTCACAGCTATCACAATAGTACGCAGTGGCACATGAATGAATGCCGTTCACAAAGTAAAAATGATTGCTTATACAGTAATCATTAATGTAATAAGCAGTCATAGTCTAAAAAAAAAAAAAAGAAAAAAATCCTAATCACCTCCTCAGAGCAGTATAGTGTCACAGTATGTTAAAAAAAATGGTTAAAAAAAAAAAATTTTTTTTTACATACTGTTACCAGTCAGTGTCCCTGATCACCACCACACCAGTCACATGGTGATGCTGTATTACTCTGGTGACAGTATGTAAAAAAAAAAGTAAAAAAAAATATGTAATATCTCCATTTTCCACAAAAAAAAATTGTGACAAATTACAAAATTTACAAAAACTCACCATGCCTCTTACTAAATACCTTGGGGTGTCTACTTTCCAAAAAGGGATAATCTGTGTGGGGGGGGTATTTTTTATTAACCTTGCATTTAAGGCCTCAAGAAATGACATAGGCAGTCAGTACATCCGGATTGATCAATTTTCTATAACTTCCACACAGACTAAATAATATACAATGGTTTGGGTCATTTTTACCAAGGAAATGCAGCAGAATACATTTGACCTAAATTCATGAAGAAAGATTTTTTATTTGCAAAATGCTATAACAGAAACTAAGAAAACCATGTTTTTTTTTCAACATTTTCTTTTGTTTTGTTTATATACCAAAGAAAACAGTGGTGATTAACCTCCCTGGCGGTAATCCCGAGTGTGGCTCGGGGTTAAATTTCAGTACCATTAGCGGTAACCCGAGCAACACTCGGGATTGCATGTCAGGATCCTGGTCCAGGTTACTTACCTTGTCACCAGGATCCTGCGATGTCTCCCCTGCTGTGTCTGTGGGTTGTGTCCTCTGCCCGATACTCTGTGTGCTGGGCTCCGTTTCCGGGGAGCAGCACGGCGCATGGGGCGGAGCCCGGCGGCACATTCAAAACTTACACAATTCATAACACATACAGTACATTGTAATCTTACAGATTACATTACTGTATCAAATCATTTCACATCCCTTTTGTCCCTAGTGCTTTGTCCAGTGCCCTGCATGCACTTTTATATTATATTTACTGTTCTTTCTGCCTGGAAACTTGAGATTGTCCATGGCAACCAAAAAGTGTCCCTTTACGTCAAAAGCGGTTTGAGACCAGCTAGAAAACAGCGATAGTAAATTAGAACACTTGCAGAACTGAGCGAATAGTGAATCGTGGGGGGAAATTGATTTTATTATGATTATATTATTATTTTTTATAATTATTTATAGTTATTTATTATAATATAATTTATGATTTTGTGTTTCAAACTTTATCATACCCGGGATGTCTACTAGTTTGGACAGATTTAAGTGTATTATTACAAGAGTTACAGGCCTACAATATAATAGGCCAAATTTGTTGCAAAACAATGTACCTCTTTGAGACGCAAAAATCGGACATAATCATACCACCAGGGTGGCTACAGTGATACTAAAGTCTCATTTTTTTTTCCGTTAAAAATAACAAACATGTCATACTTGCCTGCTCTGTGTAGTGGTTTTTCACAGTGCAGCCCATATCCTCCTATTCTTGGGTTCCTCTTCGGTGCTCCTGGTCCCTCAGCAAGCAGATTGCTATGGGGGCAGCCGAGCCCAGCTGCAGCTCACTGTGTCCATTCAGACACGGAGCCGCGGCCTGGCCCGCCCCCTTTTTCTTTTCATTGGCTGACTGACATTGATTGGCAGCCGTGGGAGCCAATGGTGCTGCACTACTGTCTCAGCCAATGAGGAGGGGAGTTCTGGACAGCCGAGTCTCTTGTGCACAATGCTGGATCTAGATGGGAGGGGGCTGCTGCCCACAGAAGGCTTTTTATCTTAATGCATAGAATGCATTAAGATAAAAAACCTTCTGCCTTTACAACCACTTTAAATATGACCAAAAGAAAGCTCAGTCTAAAAAAAAAAAAAAAAAAGATACAAAACTTTACCCAAGTGAAATGTTTAAGACTTAGATTTTGTCACTGAGAGTGCGACAGCACTGAAAGCTGAAAATTGGCCTGGGCAGAAAAGGGGTGAAAGTGTCTGGTATTGAAGTGGTTAAAGCCAGTTTTGGAGTAAGGCAGGAATTCATGCTTATGTGAATAGGTGAGAAGGGACCATACAAGCATTTTGCACAGTCAAAGTATCATTGGCATAGTTATATCTTAGGGCTCTTCAGATACTCCTCTAATGTGCTACTACATGATTTATGATTGTGGTCACCAAAAGATGAGTAAATGCATTAACACAAACCTGCTCATGTCTTTGGAACCTCTAATATACATTATTGAAGCTTGATTTATAGTTTAGCACAAGTGGACAATTGAAAGTGTACTTTTTTTTTTTTATAACGAACTAGTTTTTGTATGCTTATTCTGAAAAAAAATTACATTAGTAATCTTTTTGATGATCATATCCATAGGTAACTGCAATCAATTACCTTTACCAAATGTATATTAATTATAGGCATGTAACATATATTATTTAGATGTAACGTTTGAATTGCAACTTATTGATTCACAGTGCCAGTAAAGGAAGATTCAATTGTGATGGACATGTTTTAAAGTGGTTTTAAACCTCTGAAAATGAAAAATGAACAAGGCATATCCCTCTATATTGTGTACTTGCTCAATCCAAAGCACCCAGTATGATAAGGTTATTCTTTCTTCCCTCTGCTATCTGAATGAGTCACTTTTGTATCTGCATGAGTCATTTCTGATCACTTCAGTCATCAGTGGGTATATGTAAGGGTTTCAAACCACCTAAAAGAATTCCAGCTTAAAGTTAAACTAAAGACTAAAAATATATTTTTATAGTTTTGGATGAAGTGGAGATGGATAAGAATACCTGTCAGGTTTTTTTTGCTGTCTGTGCCCTGTTAGGGAGATTCACCCTCTCTGTTTGTCTTGTTTACCATTATCATTGAAAGTAAAAGAAAATCCCAAATTATGGGTTGTCCCCAAAACAGTAATAGAGGGGAAATTTTCCAATGGGGACACTACTTCTGGTGACCTGTGGGCCCTAAGAGATTCCTTATTTCTTTCCTCTCACTTCCTGTTTTGGCTATGGGACAAGAAGTGAATGGAAATTTTCCATTGGACACAGATGGCAGAAAAAACTGACAGGGGTTATAACGCTCAATTACGCTATACAAAATAAAAGTTTTGCCTATTCTACTTTAAGCTGGCCATATATGGAGCAAAATTCTGTCGGGTCAGAAGGAAATGGAGGAATTTTGATTTATGTATGGCGTTTCCCATTAATGAGAAGTCGATCTATCGATTGACTTCCTATGAACCGGCTTGTAGTACAACTTTGCTTTGATCAGTGCATGTAGCCAATTGCTGCAGCGCTAATCAGTGTATGTTGACATCGTGAGAGTGCCACTTTTAGGATACAATGGCACAGTGGGGTGGATTCCCGCATCTACCTCGAGTGTGTGGATGGGGGAATCGGTTGAATTTTTGTTTCGCTGAGCCATCTGGCTGATCGAAAAATACAGAACCATGTATTATGTTTTATGTATTATGTATAACCATGTCTTACTAAACCATGCTTTAGTCCTAACTAGCCTTAAAACCCCCTACCTATTAGGTATAAAATACCTATATTCAGGCTACTTTGGTCCGGTCACGTGAACCGGCTCCCTTGTGTCATTCAGCACAGCTGCAGGGGGCAAGGAGAGTGCATCAACAGTTAGATACTATTATTGAAACCTATGGGTGATGACATCACTTGAAGCTTTACTAGCTGTTGTTGGAGTGCTTTCCGCTCTCCCATGCAGCAGCGTTGGCTGACACATGGGAGATCTTGTGTCTGGACTGGAGCAGCCTGAAAAGAGGTAAGTATTAACATTTTTCTAACACAGATTTGTTAGCATAGGTGTTAGGATGGGGGAGGGGACAGATTTAGGGCTAGGTAGGACTAAGCCTAGAAATTCACTTTACTTATGAGCCCTGACTACCATATACAAATTAGTAAGTTTTAGAAGAAAAACTTTTCTAGTTACTAGATTAAGGCCTCATGCACACAGGAGATTTTGCTAATGCCCCGTACACACGAGCGGAATTTCCAACAGAAAGAGTCCGATGGGAGCTTTTCATCGTATATCCTGACCGTGTGTATGCCCCATCGGACTTTTTCTGTCGAAAATTCAGACGGACTTAGATAGAGAACATGTTCTATATTTTTCTGACGGAAAAACCGCCCGTCTGTATGCAGTTCCGACGCACCAAAAACGACGCATGCTTTGAAGCAAGTACGAGACGGAAGCTATTGGCTACTGTCTATTGAACTTCCGTTTTCTAGTCCCGTCGTACGTGTTGTATGTCACCGCGTTCTGAACTGTCGGAATTTGGTGTGACCGTGTGTATGCAAGACAGTTTGAGCGGAATTCCGTCGGAAAAACCTTCAGAGTTTATTCTGATGGCAAAACAGGTCGTTTGTACAGGGCATAACTCTCCTAGTCTCCTTTCCTCCTCACAGCAGTGTTTTGGCAGAAAGAACGCTTGACTCATTTAGGTGCATTTAGGCATGTCAAGCGCTTGGCTGTTCATTTAATTAGCTAGAATAATAATTTATTCTGGCTATTGAAATGAATTAAAGAGGAAGTAAACCCTGATGGGTTTTACTTCCTCTTTATTCCCCTGCAAAGTAAAAGCATAATGCATACTAGTCCATTATGTTGCACATACGTATTTGGTAAATATCTCCTAAACCATGCGGGTTTAGGAGATATTTTCAGTACCTACAGGTAAGCCTATAATAAGGCTTACCTGTAGGTAAATGTGGTGTGTAAGGGTTTACAACCAGTTTAATGCTCAAGTGCTAAATGCATTTAACGCTTACATGCGTTACAAGCATCACTTAGCTGCTCCTGGATGCACTGGCTGCATATCATTTTCTGCTTTTAAATGCCCCTTGTTTAAACTCCTCTAAATGCCTATTTGTGCATGGACACATAGGCTAACATGGAGGGACCTTAAGGCCCCATTCAAACCTGAGCGTTTTCAGGCAGAAAGTCGTGTAATTTTCCCGTGATTTTGCTGAGTTTTTGCCGCAATTTTGTACATGTCAAAAGGTCACCAATGTAAAAAGCAGAAAAACACCTGTAATCTGCATTAAAAAAGTTCCAGAACTTGTTTGAGCTTCAGGCGTTTTGGAGCTTCTGGCTTCAAGTGTTTTGGAGTGGAGATGTGAACCATCTCCATAGAGAATAATAGATTTTTTCCCCTCCAGTGTTTTGTAGTTTGAGGCTTCAAGCTACAAAACGCTCAGGTGTGAATGGGGCCTTAGAGGCAGGAACAAAAATAAACCACCAAAGCGTCCCTAGGAGCAGCAGAAAAAACATTTGGTGTATGAGGCCTATTTGAGGGGTTGACAGAATATTTGTATTTGTTTTACAACATAGTGTAGGAAAATTGTGCCAGCATTGACTTTAAAGTGTGTAAACTGCAAACAGGAGTGTAAAAATCAGACTTCCCATGCCTAAATGTTCCTTTGGATTTTTCCAAAAAAATCCTGGGAACCCAAAACATGGACCAAGCAATTATGTAGCTATGAGGTTGGGCCCTGGCCTTCACACCTCTTGCACCTAATGCAGGTCATATATGGGTCAAATTCCGAACTGAATTTCTTTCAAAAATTTAAAATTACGTGCGCTTTGTGATCCGATGATGCCACCATTGATTTCAAAATTTGACCAACAAAGCCTTCAATTTTGCCTCAATTTTGTGGCCGGGAATCTTCTTTTCTTTCTAGGTCAACACTCATGTGCATTTCTTTTTCGATTATATTTCTCACACGATTCTCCCATCATTAATTAGAAATTTGTTCATTTAAAAAAAAAAAATTCCAACATGTTCGATCACTCAAATTCGATGGCCGCATGAAAATCGGCCGTTGCTGCGGCTCGAACTAAAATTCTTAGTTACAATTTTCGAAAGAAAATTCTTTTGGAATTTGACCCATGTATAGCTCTTGGTCAGTTAGTATGTAGAGTTCTGCTCATAAGTTTACATGCCCCTGGCAGAATTTATGATTGCTTGCCCATTTTTCAGATAATATGAATGATAACATAAAAAACTTTTCTTTCACTCATGGTTATTGTTTGGCTGAAGCCACATATTATCAATAAACTGTGTTTACTCTTTTTAAATCATAATGACAACAGAAACTAGCCAAATGACCCTGATCAAAAGTGTACATACCCCAGTTCTTAATACCATGTATTGCCCCCTTTAACATCAATGACAGATTGAAGTCTTTTGTGGTATTTGTGGATCATTCTCTTTATCTTGGAAAGGGGAGCGTTTTAAATCAAAAGGACATATAAACAAGTACAAGTACCATCATCCCAAATATCTTATACAAAGGCAAGAGGCATGAGGTAGGGAGAGGTCGCAGGTAGCTGCCACTGTCGACCAGTGTCTCAATACCGCATGCACTAAAGGCAATAACCCCTAAAGAGGGGGGGGGGGAAACGGGGGGACTATTCCGGTACCAGGTATAATCAATATTAATGGTAAAAGGTAATAGTGACAAAAACAATAATAAAATATAAAAATTCCATTTTAATAGAAAACATGATTAAAAGATTGTAACAATAACACATACAGTTGC